>NC_058080.1:338852009-339043644 GCF_014858855.1 Bufo gargarizans
CCAAGTAGAGTATCCTTACCGCTCCTGCATAAGTTGAGCTGGAACCTATATACATCACCTCACAGAACCTGCTAATTGGGATTTGCAGCTTTATCATCTTTGTCAACTTCATGTAACACAAAGTACTGCTATCAATTGCTATTTACTGCAAGACTACAACTGACAAGTAAAGTTCCTGTTTGGTTAAAAAAAAAAAAATTAGGGTCTAAGTGTGACAGTTATCCTTTAAATATCAGAAATAAGGGTCTGGCTATGACATTACTTAATTCGCTTAGGATACGGGGGTGTATGCCACATCCAGTCCTGGCAATTTGTTTATTTTTATCTTTTTAAAACGCTGCTGTACTTCTTCCTGGTTCAGACAGGGCACTTTTAATGGGAAATTAACTTTTACATTCTGCATTTCATCTGACAGTTTATTTTCTTCAGTGAATACAGTGGAGAAAAAAATATTTAATAGCTTTGCTTTCTCCTCATCGCTCTCTGCAACTCCCCCATCATTACTCTTTAGAGGGCTAACACCTTTAGATTTATACTTTTTACCATTTATATAATTGAAGAACATTTTAGGGTTAGTTTGCTCTCTTTGGCAATTAATCTTTCGATCTCTAGTTTGGCTGCTTTTATTTGCTTTTTACATATTACATTTTTTTCCTTATAGTTTTTCAGTGCTTCCCCACTACCTTCCAGTAGAATCTAAAAAATTAACCGCAACCGGACATGACTTAACGCACCGCGCTGATTGGGTGAGAGCAGGTGCTGCGCCTCCCCAATCAGCAGCAGGGGTCTGGCAGTCACTGATAGCCGGACCCCTGCTGTATGCACTGGAATAGGTGAAATCACTGATGCCGGAGCATTAATCCTTGATGTGTCGTGGTCAGCGCTGACCACGGCACGTGCGATGTCCTTGCAGGGATCGGAGCAGCCATTGGGTCCCCGCGCTGCTGTGACAGGGACCTGATGGCAGGGAAGAAGCTTGATGCCTTCCTTTTTTTTTTTTGTCATCTTACATCACTAAGCAACACCAAGCAATCAAAAAGGCGTTTTCTCCCAAAATCATACCAATCTAACCGTCACCTCATCCCGCAAAAATTGAGCCCGTACCTAAGACAATCACCCAAAAAATATACCGTATATACAGTACAGACCAAAAGTTTAGACACACCTTCTCATTCAAAGAGTTTTCTTTATTTTCATGACTATGAAAATTGTAGATTCACACTGAAGGCATCAAAACTATGAATTAACACATGTGGAATTATATACATAACAAAAAAGTGTGAAACTACAGAAAATATGTCATATTCTAGGTTCTTCAAAGTAGCCACCTTTTGCTTTGATTACTGCTTTGCACACTCTTTGCATTCTCTTGATGAGCTTCAAAAGGTAGTCACCTGAAATGGTTTTCACTTCACAGGTGTGCCCTGTCAGGTTTAATAAGTGGGATTCCTTGCCTTATAAATGGGGTTGGGACCATCAGTTGCGTTGTGGAGAAGTCAGGTGGATACACAGCTGATAGTCCTACTGAATAGACTGTTAGAATTTTCTATTATGGCAAGAAAAAAGCAGCTAAGTAAAGAAAAAAAGAGTGGCCATCATTACTTTAAGAAATGAAGGTCAGTCAGTCCGAAAAATTGGGAAAACTTTGAAAGTGTCCCCAAGTGCAGTCATAAAAACCATCAAGCGCTACAAAGAAACTGGCTCATATGTGGACCGCCCCAGGAAAGGAAGACCAAGAGTCACCTCTGCTGCGGAGGATAAGTTTATCCGAGTCACCAGCCTCAGAAATCGCAGGTTAACAGCAGCTCAGATTAGAGACCAGGTCAATGCCACACAGAGTTCTAGCAGCAGACACCATCTCTAGAACAACTGTTAAGAGGAGGCCTTCATGGTAGAATATCTGCTAGGAAACCACTGCTAAGGACAAGCAACAAGCAGAATAGACTTGTTTGGGCTAAAGAACACAAGGAATGGACATTAGACCAGTGGAAATCTGTGCTTTGGTCTGATGAGTCCAAATTTGAGATCTTTGGTTCCAACCACCATGTCTTTGTGTGACGCAGAAAAGGTGAACGGATGGACTCTACATGCCTGGTTCCCACTGTGAAGCATGGAGAAGGAGGTGTGATGGTGTGGGAGTGCTTTGCTGGTGACACTGTTGAGGATTTATTCAAAATTGAAGGCATACTGAACCAGCATGGCTACCACAGCATCTTGCAGCGGCATGCTATTCCATCCGGTTTGCATTTAGTTGAACCATCATTCTTTTTTTCAACAGGACAATGACCCCAAACACACCTCCAGGCTTTGTAAGGGCTATTTGACCATGAAGGAGAGTGATGGGGTGCTGCGCCAGATGACCTGGCTTCCACAGTCACCGGACCTGAACCCAATCGAGATGGTTTGGGGTGAGCTGGACCGCAGAGTGAAGGCAAAAGGGCCAACAAGTGCTAAGCATCTCTGGGAACTCCTTCAAGACTGTTGGAAGACCATTTCAGGTGACTACGTCCTGAAGCTCATCAAGAGAATGCCAAGAATGTGCAAAGCAGTAATCAAAGCAAAAGGTGGCTACTTTGAAGAACCTAGAATATGACATATTTTTGTTTCATACTTTTTTGTTATGTATATAATTTCACATGTGTTAATTCATAATTTTGATGCCTTCGGTGTGAATCTACAATTTTCATAGTCATGAAAATAAAGAAAAATCTTTGAATGAGAAGGTGTGTCCAAACTTTTGGTCTGTACTGTATATGGCTCTCAGACTATGGAGACACTAAAACATGATTTTTTTTGTTTCAAAAATGCTTTTATTGTGTAAAACTTAACTAAAAAAGTATACATATTAGGTATCGCCGCATGCGTAAGAACCTGCTCTATAAAAATATCACATGAACTAATAACCCCTCAGGTGAATACCATAAAAAAAGGTATTAGTACGAACAAAACTGCCACCTTTCCTGTAGTTTCAAAAAAGGGGGATTTTTTTGGGAATTTCTACTCGTAGCATCAGGGGGTCTTCAAATGTGACATGGCAGCTTAGTGTACTTTCACACTAGCTTTTTTCTTTTCCGGCATAGAGTTCCGTCACAGGGGCTCTTTTCCGGAAAAGAACTGGACAGGCATATCCACATGCATTCTGAATAGAGAGTAATCAGTTCAGGATGCATCAGGATGTCTTCAGTTCAGTCATTTTGACTGATTAGGCAAAAGATAAAACCATAGCATGCTACGGTTTTATCTCCGACGGAAAAAAATTGCCTGAATGCCGCATGCGCAGACCGGCAAAAATTTGAAAAAAGATACAAGACGGATCCGCCTGTCTGCATGACAAGCCAGGAGACGGATCCGTTCTTGCAATGTTTTTGTGAGACGGATCCGCATCCGGATGCGTCTCACAAATGCTTTCAGTCACATTCAGATCGGCGGATCCGGCAGGCAGTTCCGACATCGGAACTGCTTGCTGGATCACACTGCCGCAAGTGTGAAAATAGCCTTAAAATGATCCCAGTGAAATCTGCCTTCCCAAAACCATATGGTGTTCCTTTCCTTCTGCGCAATACTGTGTGCCCGTACAGCAGTTTTCAACCGGGGTGTTTCTGTAAACTACAGAATCAGGGCAATAAATATTGAGGTTTTTTTTGGCTGTTAACACTTGCTTTGTTACTGGAAAAAATTTATTAAAATGGAAAATCTGCCAAAAAAGTGGAATTCTGAAATTCAATCTCCATTTTTCATTAATTCTTGTGGAACACCTAAAGGGTTAACAAAGTTTGTAAAATCAGTTTTGACTACCTTCAGGGGTATAGTTTCCAAAATGGGGTCATTTTTGGGTGGTTTCTATTATTTAAGCCTCACAAAAGTGACTTCAGACCTGAAGTGGTCCTTAATAAGTGGGTTTTTGAAATTTTCAGAAAAATTTCAAGATTTGCTTCTAAACTTCTAAGCCTTCTAACGTCACCAAAAGATAAAATGGCATTCACAAAATGATCCAAACATGAAGTAGACATATGGGGAATGTAAAGTAATAACTATTTTTGAAGCTCTTACTATCTATTATAAAAGTAGAGGAATTGAAATTTGCTAATTTTACCAATTTTTGGTAGTTTTTTTATTTTTATTTAATAAATAAAAATTACATTTTTTGACTCAATTTTCAAATTTACCACTCTCATGAAGTACGATATGTGACGAGAAAACTATCTCAGAATGGCCTGGATAAGTAAGAGTTTTAAAGTTATTACCACATAAAGTGATACATGTCAGATTTGCTAAAAATGGCCTGGGCAGCAAGGTGAAAAATAACTTGGTCCTGAAAGGGTTAAAGGGTGTGGTGTGTCTCAGATTGCACAAGCTGGGCACTGAAATGGCATTTTTCATTTTGCATCGTCCTCTGATCATTAATTTATGTTTCAATGGTATTTATTAAAGTTTTCACAATAATAAGGTACACAGTATATTGTGCATAAAATAAAAGACATGATGTCCAGTCAAATAGACACTCCAGACACACAGAAAGACATACAAAAATTAAGCAAAAATAAGAGGAATATCATAAAGTCAGGGGTAACAGTCATACTGCTTCAGAGCACATGGGTTAATTATCAGGTGGCGATCAATAAATAGAAGGCCCAAACTCACATACATCTCTTAGGGTACCATACATCTTAAATGCAACTATCAGAGTTCATGGTAGAGGGAAAGATCAGCAGAGTGGGGGGAGGACGACCAGGGCTCCCAGACTCCCTCAAACAAGGAAAATGTATCCGAACGGATAGCCGACAGCCTTTCAAATTGGTAAATCTTGTTGACTCTATCAATCACTGCTTGATAGCTCAGTGATAAGGAACGCCACTGAGAGGCAATGTGGATCTTAGCTGCAAGCAGGATAAACTGGGCCAACTTGTTAATTTAGATGGCTTGTCGCCAAGCAGAAAAACCAAGGGTGTAGGGAGGAGGGTGTGCCCCAACAAGGCTGATAGCAAGTCACAAATGCGACCCCACAATCTGGAAGCTATGGGACATGTCCACCAGGTATGGAGCATCGGGCCCTCCTCACCACATCCCCGGAAGCAAGTAGAGGGGACCTCTGGGTAGAAGTGATGTAGTTTGGCCGATAAAGTCTGGGAGCGCTGGTGCCATCTACAGGGAGTGCAGAATTATTAGGCAAATGAGTATTTTGACCACATCATCCTCTTTATGCATGTTGTCTTACTCTAAGCTGTATAGGCTCGAAAGCCTACTACCAATTAAGCATATTAGGTGATGTGCATCTCTGTAATGAGAAGGGGTGTGGTCTAATGACATCAACACCCTATATCAGGTGTGCATAATTATTAGGCAACTTCCTTTCCTTTGGCAAAATGGGTCAAAAGAAGGACTGGACAGGCTCAGAAAAGTAAAAAATAGTGAGATATCTTGCAGAGGGATGCAGCACTCTTAAAATTGCAAAGCTTCTGAAGCGTGATCATCGAACAATCAAGCGTTTCATTCAAAATAGTCAACAGGGTCGCAAGAAGCGTGTGGAAAAACCAAGGCGCAAAATAACTGCCCATGAACTGAGAAAAGTCAAGCGTGCAGCTGCCAAGATGCCACTTGCCACCAGTTTGGCCATATTTCAGAGCTGCAACATCACTAGAGTGCCCAAAAGCACAAGGTGTGCAATACTCAGAGACATGGCCAAGGTAAGAAAGGCTGAAAGACGACCACCACTGAACAAGACACACAAGCTGAAATGTCAAGACTAGGCCAAGAAATATCTCTAAGGTTTTATGGACTGATGAAATGAGAGTGAGTCTTGATGGGCCAGATGGATGGGCCAGATGGCTGGATTGGTAAAGGGCAGAGAGCTCCAGTCCGACTCAGACGCCAGCAAGGTGGAGGTGGAGTACTGGTTTGGGCTGGTATCATCAAAGAGGATGGAGTCAAGCTCAACTCCCAGTCCTACTGCCAGTTTCTGGAAGACACCTTCTTCAAGCAGTGGTACAGGAAGAAGTCTGCATCCTTCAAGAAAAACATGATTTTCATGCAGGACAATGCTCCATCACACGCGTCCAAGTACTCCACAGCGTGGCTGGCAAGAAAGGGTATAAAAGAAGAAAATCTAATGACATGGCCTCCTTGTTCACCTGATCTGAACCCCATTGAGAACCTGTGGTCCATCATCAAATGTGAAATTTACAAGGAGGGATAACAGTACACCTCTCTGAACAGTGTCTGGGAGGCTGTGGTTGCTGCTGCACGCAATGTTGATGGGTGAACAGATCAAAACACTGACAGAATCCATGGATGGCAGGCTTTTGAGTGTCCTTGCAAAGAAAGGTGGCTATATTGGTCACTGATTTGTTTTTGTTTTGCTTTTGAATGTCAGAAATGTATATTTGTGAATGTTGAGATGTTATATTGGTTTCACTGGTAAAAATAAATAATTGAAATGGGTATATATTTGTTTTGTGTTAAGTTGCCTAATAATTATGCACAGTAATAGTCACCTGCACACACAGATATCCCCCTAAAATAGCTAAAACTAAAAGCAAACTAAAAACTACTTCCAAAAATATTCAGCTTTGATATTAATGAGTTTTTTGGGTTCATTGAGAACATGGTTGTTGTTCAATAATAAAATGAATCCTCAAAAATACAACTTGCCTAATAATTCTGCACTCCCTGTAGATACACTGGATTCCTCTAACAGATCAGCCTCCCATTCCAACATATAACGGAGTCCTCTGGGGGCGCAGTGAGGGTAGAATAGATCCGGGACAGTAGACCCTGTTTATATAGAGAGAAGGACATTAGCCTTTCAAAAGGTGTATAATCAATTTTGTGGGAACCATTCTTTAGGGAATGGAGGAAGGAGAATACTCTCCGGACATTAAATTGCTCACAAGCTGGGGGGTGAATTTCTCAAGAAAATCAGGCATAGTTAGAATCTTACCCCGCACTAGGAAATCCCGGAGGGAGCACAATTTTCTGATCATTAATTTATGCAAAACACCTTTGGTGTCAATATGCTTGCTCTACCCCTTAATAAAAGTAACTTGAGGTGTGTTGTTTCCAAAATGGGGTCACTTATAGGAGGAATACACTGTATGGGTACCTCAGGGGCTCTGCAAATGTGATGAGCACTGAAAAATCACTCCAGCAAAATCAGCACTCCAAAAGCTAAATGGTTCTCCTTCCCTTCTGAGACCACTTACCTATATAGCAGCTTATGTCCACAATTATTACATTTCTGTACCCAGTAGAACCTGCCCAATGAATTGTTTTTAATTAGTTTTAACTCATATAGAAATGGTGTATTTCTACTAGTTCCAATGTACTTTTCGTCCTTGTTTAAGTTGAATCATCCAAAGGGTAGGGGCGAGAACTTCACTGTTTACATGAATATTGAAGGGACATAAGTTAGCTTGCCCTCAAAATAACCCTGTAAATACAAGGGATGGGGCTATAAATCCCTGCCTGTCAAATACAGAGCACCAGCCCTGATAGGGGCTACCCCATCAGGAACCTGTCTCTAGGGTGGCCGTGTCCCTACAAATGTCACTCACTTCTGTCCCAAAATGACATGTTTCGTCTTAATCAAGGACTCATCGGGGGATTTATGAGTGAAAAACAGAATATATAAGGAGGCCACCTTTTTGAGATAGGGGAACGGGGTTCTTTGGATATGTAGCCCTGTTTCTCCCTTCTTATAGAAAGCCTACACTGGCTAGCTTTTTTCTCAGTAGTGATCTATTCTCAGTCCCCCATTTTTGAGATTAATAGGGGGATTGTGTAGATTGGGATAAGTCATAATTATTTATTTTTGTCCTTACTGCCTTATACAGTTGCAAGAAAAAGTATGTGAACCCTTTGGAATGATATGGATTTCTGTAAAAATTGGTCATAAAATGTGATCTGATCACAACAATAGACAATCACAGTCTGCTTAAACTAATAACACACAAAGAATTAAATGTTACCATGTTTTTATTGAACACACCATGTAAACATTCACAGTGCAGGTGGAAAAAGTATGTGAACCCTTGGATTTAATAACTGGTTGAACCTCCTTTGGCAGCAATAACTTCAACCAAATGTTTCCTGTAGTTGCAGATCACACGTTTACAACGGTCAGGAGTTATTCTTAGCCATTCCTCTTTACAGAACTGTTTCAGTTCAGCAATATTATTGGGATGTCTGGTGTGAATCGCTTTCTTGAGGTCATGCCACATTATCTCAATCGGGTTGAGGTCAGGACTCTGACTGGGCCACTCCAGAGGGCGTATTTTCTTCTGTTTAAGCCATTCTGTTGTTGATTTACTTCTATGCTTTGGGTCGTTGTCCTGTTGCAACATCCATCTTCTGTTGAGCTTCAGCTGGTAGACAGATGGCCTTAAGCTATCTTGCAAAATGTCTTCATAAACTTGGGAATTCATTTTTCTTTCGATGATAGCAATCCGTCCAGGCCCTGACGCAGCAAAGCAGCCCCAAACCATGATGCCCCCACCACCATACTTCACAGTTGGGATGAGGTTTTGATGTTGGTTTGCTGTGCCTTTTTTTTCTCCACACATAGTGTTGTGTGTTTCTTCCAAACAACTCAACTTTACTTTCATTTGTCCACAGAATATTTTGCCAGTACTACTGTGGAACATCCAGGTGCTCTTGTGCAAACTATAAATGTGCAGCAATGATTTTTTTTTTTGGACAGCAGTGGCTTCCTCTGTGGTATCCTCCCATGAAATCCATTCTTGTTTAGTGTTTTACGTATCATAGATTCGCTGACAGGGATGTTAGCATATGCCAGAGTCTTTCTAGACTCCTAGAGAGAGTAGCAGCAGTGCTGAACTTTCTCCATTTATAGACAATTTGTCTTACCATGGACTGATGAACAGCAAGGCTTTTGGAGATACTTTAATAACACGTTCTATCTTTATGCAAGTCAACAATTCTTAATCGTAGGTCTTCTGAGAGCTTTTTTGTGTGAGGTATCATTCACATATGGCAATGCTTCTTGTGAAAAGTAAACCCAGAACTGGTGTGTGTTTTTTATAGAGCAGGGTAGCTGTAACCAACACCTCCAATCTCATCTTATTGATTGGACTCCAGACCCCACTCCAATTAGCTCTTGGAGATGTCATTAGTCTAGGGGTTCACATACTTTTTCCACCTGCACTGTGAATGTTTACATGGTGTGTTCAATAAAAACATGGTAACATTTAATTATTTGTGTGTTATTAGTTTAAGCAGACTGTGATTGTCTATTGTTGTGACTTAGATGAAGATCAGATCACATTTTATGACCAATTTGTGCAGAAATCCATATTATTCCAAAGGGTTCACATACTTTTTCTTGCAACTGTATATTTGGTTTTTCAATCATATACCCCTGATGAGTCCTTAATTGATAAAATATGCCCTCCCAAAACCATATGGCACATCTTCCCTTCTGTTCCCTGCTGTGTGACCTTTTAGCAGCTTATGACCACATAGTGAGTGTTTTTGTAAAGTGCAGAATCAGAGTAATAAATATTGAGGTTTGTTTTGCTGTTTACCCTGCTGTTTCTGCAGTCTTATGGCATTTAACTCCTTCAGCCACTGTGAAGTGCTTGTATGTCACAGTGGCTGAGGGAATGTATGGAGCAGGCCGCTGCACTGAGCCTGTTCCATACACAGTGGGTGCTGGCTGTATAATACGGACGTTCTATTATAAAAAAATTTTGTGGAACAGAAATACGGAAATGGGATGCACACAGAGTAACTTCCTTTTTTATGGCGAACCCATACGCAATAAAAAGAGAACATACAGGGAAAGAAAATGCGTTCATGTGCATAAGCCCTAAATGTATTTTTACACGGGACGATATTACAGCAGCGTTCCTCCCTGACAATTTGGTGATTGCTAGTGGAGAATACCGCTGCATTTACATGCAGCGATCTTCTCCAGGGTATGGGGTGGAGCGATCGCTAATGCCATAGCTGTTCCCCATAGGGACTCGTTAATGATAATTTGTGCTTTTCTCGGTCCAGTAAATGTTTATGAGTGATTCAGAAGCAGCGAAAATGTCCATGTTACTAGTATTAAGCCTTTGCTTTGCTTTTTTCTGCAATTTTAGGCCTATTCTATGCTGAAGAGCAGTTGTCTGTTTTGGTTGATTTTATTCGCCAATATCTGCAGAATGACTGGCTTCCATTTGAACTTATTTGTTCCTGTGGCCAAAAGTTGAAAGATGAACAGGTTACATTTAATGAATGTGGTTTGGTGAGTAACAACATATTTCTGTTG
Organism: Bufo gargarizans; assembly: GCF_014858855.1. Classification (NCBI taxonomy): domain Eukaryota; kingdom Metazoa; phylum Chordata; class Amphibia; order Anura; family Bufonidae; genus Bufo; species Bufo gargarizans. The sequence continues at coordinate 338,862,280 of NC_058080.1, forward strand.
CAAAATGTAATGTTTATTGTAGTGTGTAGCATTTTTAGCAATTAAGTATTATTTGTTTCTGAAGCTGATACCTGTCAGATAGTTAACAGCAGCTACTGGTTTCTATAATAAGTATAATTTGCTCCTATAAGTAATATGGTGAGGGTATATCCCCTAAGTCTTTAGGCCTTTTTATGTTATCTGTGGGGACGGCTCAACAGAAAATGAACACTGCTAAAGCAGATGTCCGTCTGTAATTCAATGAGATAAAGGGAATAGCTCCCCTAATATGCCTGGGGCCCTGTTATGCTTTGTGGAGATGTCCCCAGGGAAATAGGACGGTGCTACATAGAATTGTCGCCAGAAAAAATTCTGAGGGAAGTACTTTTGCAAGACCTGCCCCATATGATGTCCCTTCAACATCAATAGATCTTACTCTTTTCTGAGGGAGAGGCACCCTCCTGCACCTAACAGCTGATGCTACGTGGCTGCCTGACAAACAAATAGGAGCATATTTGGCCAAGACATCAGTGGAAGAGCCTGCACCCAGTCAAGCAGTCATGTGAGCACAGCCTAGATTTCAGAATCGGTAGTTGAGAAACAATTTTCCTACCACAGGTTGTATGAAAGCTAGAATTTTGTCAAAGCCTAAGAGAACTCCTTTAACCACTTCAGCCCCGCTAGCTGAAACCCCCTTCATGACCAGAGCACTTTTTACACTTCGGCACTACACTCCTTTCACCGTTTATCGCTCGGTCATGCAACTTACCACTCAAATGAATTTTACCTCCTTTTCTTCTCACTAATGGAGCTTTCATTTGGTGGTATTTTATTGCTGCTGACATTTTTACTTTTTTGTTATTAATCAAAATGTAACGATTTTTTTGCAAAAAAATGACATTTTTCACTTTCAGCTGTAAAATTTTGCAAAAAAAACGACATCCATATATACATTTTTCGCCAAATTTATTGTTCTACATGTCTTTGATAAAAAAAAAATGTTTGGGCAAAAAAAAAAATGGTTTGGGTAAAAGTTATAGCGTTTACAAACTATGGTACAAAAATGTGAATTTCCGCTTTTTGAAACAGCTCTGATTTTCTGAGCACCTGTCATGATTCCTGAGGTTCTACAATGCCCAAACAGTAGAAAAACCCCACAAATGACCCCATTTCGGAAAGTAGACACCCTAAGGTATTCGCTGATGGGCATAGTGAGTTCATAGAACTTTTTATTTTTTGTCACAAGTTAGCGGAAAATGATGATGATTTATTTTTATTTTTTTTCTTACAAAGTCTCATATTCCACTAACTTGCGACAAAAAATAAAAAATTCTAGGAACTCACCATGCCCCTCACAGAATACCTTGGGGTGTCTTCTTTCCAAAATGGGGTCACTTGTGGCGTAGTTATACTGCCCTGGCAATTTAGGGGCCCTAATGTGTGAGAAGAACTTTGCAATCAAAATGTGTAAAAAATGACCGGTGAAATCCGAAAGGTGCACTTTGGAATATGTGCCCCTTTGCCCACCTTGGCATCAAAAAGTGTAACACATCTGGTATCGCCGTACTCAGGAGAAGTTGGGGAATGTGATTTGGGGTGTCATTTTACATATACCCATGCTGGGTGAGAGAAATATCTTGGCAAAAGACAACTTTTCCAATTTTTTTATACAAAGTTGGCATTTGACCAAGATATTTTTCTCACCCAGCATGGGTATATGTAAAATGACACCCCAAAACACATTCCCCAACTTCTCCTGAGTACGGCGATACAACATGTGTCACACCTTTTTGCAGCCTAGATGCGCAAAGGTGCCCAAATTCCTTTTAGGAGGGCATTTTTAGACATTTGGATCCCAAACTTCTTCTCACACTTTAGGGCCCCTAAAAATGCCAGGGCAGTATAAATACCCCACATGTGACCCCACTTTGGAAAGAAGACACCCCAAGGTATCCAATGAGGGGCCTGGCAAGTTCATAGAATTATTTTTTTTTTGTTCGCATAAGTTAGCGGAAATTGATTATTATTATTTTTTCTCACAAAGTCTCACTTTCCGCTAATTTAGGACAAAAATTTAAATCTTTCATGGACTCAATATGCCCCTCAGCAAATACCTTGGGGTGTCTTCTTTCCAAAATGGGGTCAGTTGTGGGGTGTTTGTACTGCCCTGGCATTTGAGGGTCTCCGCAATCATTACATGTATGGCCAGCATTAGGAGTTTCTGCTATTCTCCTTATATTGAGCATACAGGTAATGAGATTTTTTTTTCCGTTCAGCCTCTGGGCTGAAAGAAAAAAAATGAACGGCACAGATTTCTTCATTCGCATCGATCAATGTGGATGAAAAAATCTCTGCCCAAAAAAAAAATGGAGGGGAAAGGCGTCTGCCAGGACATAGGAAGCTCCGCCCTACATCCATACCCACTTAGCTCGTATGCCCTGGCAAACCAGATTTCTCCATTCGCATCAATCGATGTGGATGAATAAATCATTGCCGGGATTTTTTTTTTTTATATATATATATATATATATATATATACACAAAGTGTTTGCCAAAGCATAGGAACGCCGCCTCCTCCTCAGCTCGTATGCCTTGGCAAACGTATCTGTCACTGCAGAGGAGAAAATCCCGTCTTGCAGCGCCGCATACACCGACTTGCGTGTAATCTGACAGCAGCGCAATGCTTCTGTCAGAATGCACATCGGTGCTGCAGCTAGTAGATCGGTTGGTCCACCTGGAAGGTAAAAAGAAAAAGAAAAAGAAAAAAAAAAAAAAGAAAAAACCAGGCCACAACGCAATAATTTTATTAACTTTGGAACAGAACATGTAAACTTTAACTTTTTGAACTAAACATTAACGTGTTTGCTTACTGGTGTTTTTTTTTTTTTTGTTTTTTTACCTTTATAGAACAAACCTCTCCTTCCCCATGGGTCAATGTGCAAAGCGCAAATCGCCCAAAGATGTGGCGAAGTGCGTTATGCACTTTGTCCCATGTGAAAGGAGACGTTTGCAGCAGCTGTGAGTGAATGGGCCCTAATAGCCCTGTGTGCCTGTCCTGGTGAGATGATCCCTATGCTAATAGTGTACCTGTGAGTGGTACTTCCGGAAACACTCTCCAAAGCATAGGGCAGGGTGGTCAGGACAGTCAGGACAGAAATAGCGGGTGTCACGCCTTATTCCACTCCTGCTACAGACACGACATTTTTTTCGGGGTGGCGGTCGGTTTGAGGTACCAGGAACGACACTGGGGAAATGTCGCTCGTGTAGACGGCTAACTACACTGGTGGATGGGGCCACGGAACCTCCTGGGTACAGGAGGTTCGCGATGATCTCTTCCTGAAATTTGAGGAAGGATCCAGTTCTCCCAGCCTTACTGTAGAGAACAAAACTATTGTACAGAGCCAATTGAATTAAATATACAGACACCTTCTTATACCAGCGTCTGGTTCTGCGGGACACTAAATACGGAGCCAACATCTGGTCATTGAAGTCCACCCCTCCCATGTGAAGGTTATAGTCGTGGACTGAGAGGGGCTTTTCAATGACACGGGTTGCTCGCTCAATTTGGATTGTCGTGTCTGCGTGAATGGAGGAGAGCATGTAAACGTCACGCTTGTCTCTCCATTTCACCGCGAGCAGTTCTTCGTTACACAGTGCGGCCCTCTGCCCCCTTGCAAGACGGGTGGTAACGAGCCGTTGGGGGAAGCCCGCGCGACTAGTTCGCGCGGTACCACAGGCGCCAATCCGTTCTAGAAACAAATGCCTAAAGAGGGCCACACTTGTGTAAAAATTGTCCACATAAAGATGGTACCCCTTGCCGAATAAGGGTGACACCAAGTCCCAAACTGTCTTCCCACTGCTCCCCAGGTAGTCAGGGCAACCGACCGGCTCCAGGGTCTGATCTTTTCCCTCATAGATCCGAAATTTGTTGGTATAGCCTGTGGCCCTTTCACAGAGCTTATACAATTTGACCCCATACCGGGCGCACTTGCTTGGGATGTATTGTTTGAAGCCAAGGCGCCCGGTAAAATGTATCAGGGACTCGTCTATGCAGATGTTTTGCTCAGGGATATACAAATCTGCAAATTTCAGGTTGAAATGGTCTATGAGGGGCCGAATTTTGTGGAGCCGGTCAAAAGCAGGGTGGCCTCTGGGACGGGAGGTGCTGTTATCACTAAAGTGCAGGAAACGCAGGATGGTCTCAAATCGTGTCCTGGACATAGCAGCAGAGAACATGGGCATGTGATGAATTGGGTTCGAGGACCAATATGACCGCAATTCATGCTTTTTAGTTAGACCCATGTTGAGGAGGAGGCCCAGAAAAGTTTTAATTTCGGAAACTTGGACTGGTTTCCACCGGAAAGACTGGGCATAAGAGCTTCCCGGGTTAGCGGTTATAAATTGTGTGGCATATCTGTTTGTTTCGGCCACAACTAAGTCGAAGAGCTCCGCAGTCAAGAACAGCTCAAAAAATCCCAGGGCCGAACCGATCTGAGCTGTCTCAACCCGAACTCCAGACTGGGCAGTGAAAGGGAAAACTACAGGTGCGGCTGAAGTTGGGGACTGCCAATCAGGGTTTGCCAGCATCTCTGGGATTCTAGGGGCTCTACGGGCACGTCTTTGCGGTGGCTGCGACGGGGTCACTACTGCACGTGCCACCGTACCAGCTTCAACTGCCCTTCTGGTGCTCGCTACTTCACCAGGTTGTACAGCAGTGCTGGTACTATGTCCAGGAAGGGCTGGGCTGCTGGTGTAGGCCTCACCACGTAATCCGACAGCACCAGCCCCACTTTGCTGCTCTTGAAGCGGATCCTGCGCAACCTGTGGTCTAGCGACACGGGGCCGGGTACGCCTGGTGCTATCAGGGACCTCAACCTCCTCGTCCGAACTTTGGGTCAGAGAGCCACTGCTTTCTACAGGTTCGTATTCTGACCCGCTGGATTCATCAGATGAGGGTTCCCACTCCTCATCCGACTGGGTCTGAAGCCTGTAGGCCTCTTCAGAAGAATACCCCCTGTTAGACATTTGGGCAACTAAATTTAGGGGTATTCCCTGAGACTACCCAAGAAAAGAAAAGCAAGCCTGTCTTACAAAGGGGAGGCTAGCGAAGTACCTGAGGCCGCTGTGGTTGATAAAAAATATCAAAACTGATTTTTTTATCGCCGCAGTGCGTGTAAAGTGAATGTGCAGTGATCAAAAAAAAAAAATTTTTTTGTCACTGCGGTCGTGTGGGCGACCGATCAGGCCTGATCGGGCAAACACTGCGTTTTGGGTGGAGGGCGAACTAAAGTGACACTAATACAATTATAGATCTGACCGTGATCAGTTTTGATCACTTTCAGATACTATAAAAGTACAAATGCTGATTAGCGATACGCTAATCAGCGAATAACGGACTGCGGTGCGGTGGGCTGGGCGCTAACTGATCGCTAAACTACCTAACCAAGGGGCCTAAACTATACCTAAAACCTAACGGTCAATACCAGTGAAAAAAAAAAAGTGACAGTTTGCACTGATCACTTTTTTCCTTTTAACTAGTGATTGACAGGGGCAAGAAGGGGTGATCAAAGGGTTAATTGGGTGCTGGGAGGTGATCTGGGGGCTAAGTGTAGTGTAGTGGGTACTCACAGTGATGTGTGCTCCTCTGCTGGAACCGACCGACCAAAAGAAGGAGCAGAGGAGCACAGCAGCCATATAACCCCATCATATTTACTAATATGATGGGTTATGTGGCTTCTGATTGTTTTTTTTGAAAATCATCAACCTGCCAGCCAATGATCGTGGCCGGCAGGTTGATGACGAACTTCTTCTTTGAATTTTGCCGGCCCGCGATGCGCATGCGCGGGCCGGCATACCCGGAAATCTCGCGTCTCGCAAGAGGACGCACGGCGCGTCCACCCAGAAGAGCACGACCGCCGAGAAGACGCAATCCTGCGTACGGCGGTCGTGAGGAGGTTAAAGGGCATCTGTCAGCAGATTGTTACCTATGAAACTGGCTGACCTGTTACATGTGCGCTTGGCATCTGAAGACATCTGTGTTGGTCCCATATTGATATGTGCCCCTGTTGCTGAGAAGAATTGTGTTTTAATATATGTAAGTAAGCCTCTACGAGCAATGAGGGTGTTGCTGTTACACCTAGGGACGCTGCTCTTTCTACAACTGCCAAGCCAACACAGATGCCTTCAGCTGCCAAGCGCATATGCAACAGGTCAGCCAGTTTCATAAGTACAAATCTGCTGACAAATGTCCTTTAACCCCTTAAGGACCTGTGCCGTACATGTACAGTGCAGATGTCCGTGACTTAAGGACCAGCGCCATACATGTACGGCGCTGTGATCGGGCAGATGCAGAAGATGCACTCGGCCGATCCGCGGCAGGGGTCCGGCAGTCACTGATAGCTGGACCACTGCTGCATGCGCCGGCAACGGTGAAAACACTGATGCCGGGGCATTAACCCTTGATGGGCCACGGTCAGCGCTGACCGCGGCACGTGCAATGATGTTCCTTAGGCATCGTGGCTGCCTTCTAGGAGAGACTGTGAGATGTAGCCCCGTGGATTTCACAGGCAAGTAAACTGCAAGTGTATTACAGTCTGTAATACACTTACAGCCAACGCATAACAATATAGATATAGTACAGATGTAGTAGAGTTAACACTCATGCTTTATGAGTTGTGTTATCTTAAATGCGTTAAGCAAACACCTTCAATTGCTTTTCAATGGCTTTTGTTTCAAGATAACACGATGAGTTAAGACATTTGAGTTTAGAGTTTGAGTGTTAACCCTGCTACATTTGTATTGTGATGCATTGTAAAAGGGATCACACCCCCAAAAGTTGAAGTCCCAGAGTGGGATGCAAATTAACCACCTCAGGACCGCCGTACGCAGGATTGCGTCCTGGCGGTGGCCCTGTAATTCCTCCTGGACGCGCCGGTGCGTCATCTCGCGAGACGCGAGATTTCGGGCAAAGCGCGCATGCGCATCGCGGGCCGGCAAAAGTTAGAGGAATATTTCATCACCACCCTGCCAGCCAATGATCGTGGCTGGCAGGCTTGCAATTTTCAAAAAATCAAATCAGAAGCCAGTTAACACTTTATATTTATAAATATAAGGTGTTAAATGGCTTCTCTCTGCTGGTCCTTTTCGTCGGTTGGTCTCAGCAGAGAAGCAGGCATCACAGTGAGTAGCCACCAAACACTACACTTAGCCCCAGATCACCCCCCAGCACCCCAATTAACCCCTTGATCGCCCCTGTTAATCACCTAGTGAAAGGGAAAAAAGTGATCAGTGTAAACTCACTTTTTTTCCCGCTGGTATTGACTGATAGTTTTAGGATAGTTTAGGCCCCTTGGTTAGGTAGTTTAGCGATCGTTTAGCGCCCAGCCCACCGCACGGCAGTCACTGATTCGCTGATTAGCGTATCGCTAATCAGCATTTGTACTTTTATAGTATCTGTAAGTAATCAAAACTGATCACAGTCAGATCTATAATAGTATTAGTGTCACCTTAGCTCACCCTCCACCCAAAACGCAGTGTTTGCCCGATCAGGCCTGATCAGTTGCCCACACGTGCGTTCACCCACGCCCGCCCCACCGCAGTGACAACATTTTTTTTTGATCACTGTACAATCACTTTACAAGCGCTGCGGCGATAAAAAAATCAGTTTTTATATTTTTTATTAATCGCAGTGGCCTCCGGTACTTCGCTAGCCTCCCATTTGTAAGACAGGCTTTCTTTTTTTCTTGGGTAGTCTCAGGGAATACCCCCTAAATTTAGTAGTCCAAATGGCAAATTAGTAGTCCAAATGCATGTAATGACTGCGGAGACCATCAAATGCCAGGGCAGCACAAACACCCCACAAATGACCCTATTTTGGAAAGAAGACACCCCAAGGTATTCGCTGAGGGGCATATTGAGTCCATGAAAGATTTAAATTTTTGTCCCAAGTTAGCGGAAAGGGAGACTTTGTGAGAAAAAACAAAAAAAAATCACTTTCCGCTAATTTGTGCCCAAAAGAAAAAAAAATTGATGAACTCGCCATGCCCCTCATTGAATACCTTGGGGTGTCTTCTTTCCAAAATGGGGTCACATGTTGGGTTTATACTGCCCTGGCATTTTAGGGGCCCTAAAGCATGCGAAGAAGTCTGGGATCCAAATGTCTAAAAATGGGCCCCTTTGCGCAGCTAGGCTGCAAAAAAGTGTCACACATGTGGTATCGACGTACTCAGGAGAAGTTGAGTAATGTGTTTTGGGGTGTCATTTTACATATACCCATTCTGGGTGAGATAAATATCTTGGTCAAATGCGAACTTTGTATACAAAAATGGGAAAGTTGTCTTTTGCCAAGATATTTCTCTCACCCAGCATGGGTATATGTAAAAAGACACCCCTAAATACATTGCCTTACTTTATCTGAGTACGGCGATACCAGATGTGTGACACTTTTTTGCAGCCTAGGTGGGCAAAGGGGCCCACATTCCAAAGAGCACCTTTTTCGGATTTCACAGGCCATTTTTTACAGATTTTGATTTCAAACTACTTCGCATGCATTTGGGCCCCTAAATGCCAGGGCAGTATAACTACCCCACAAGTGACCCCATTTTGGAAAGAAGACACCCCAAGGTATTCCGTGAGGGGCATGGTGAGTTCCTAGAATTTTTTATTTTTTGTCACAAGTTAGCAGAAAATGATGATTTTTGTATATTTTTTTCTTTCTTACAAAGTCTCATATTCCACTAACTTGTGACAAAAAATAAAAACTTCCATGAACTCACTATGCCCAACACGAAATACCTTGGGGTGTCTTCTTTCCAAAATGGGGTCACTTGTGGGGTAGTGATACTGCCCTGGCATTTTAGGGGCCCAAATGCATGAGAAGTAGTTTGAAATCAAAACGTGTAAAAAATGGCCTGTGAAATCCAAAAGGTGCTCTTTGGAATGTGGGCCCCTTTGCCCACCTAGTCTGCAAAAAAGTGTCACACATGTGGTATCGCTGTACTCAGGAGAAGTTGGGGAATGTGTTTTGGGGTGTCATTTTACATATACCCATGCTGGGTGAGATAAATATCTCGGCAAAAGACAACTTTTCACATTTTTTCATACAAAGTTTGACCAAGATATTTCTCCGTACTCAGGAGAAGTTGGGGAATGTGTTTTGGGGTGTCATTTTACATATACCCATGCTGGGTGAGATAAATATCTCGGCAAAAGACAACTTTTCCCATTTTTTTATACAAAGTTTGACCAAGATATTTCTCCGTACTCAGGAGAAGTTGGGGAATGTGTTTTGGGGTGTAATTTTACATATACCGATGATGGGTGAGATAAATATCTTGGCAGAAGACAACTGACAACTTTTCCCATTTTTTTATACAAAATTGGCATTTGACCAAGATATTTTTTCTCACCCAGCATGGGTATATGTAAAAATACACCCCAAAACACATTTCCCAACTTCTCCTGAGTACGGCGATACCACATGTGTGACACTTTTTTGCAGCCTAGGTGGGCAAAGGGGCCCACATTCCAAAGAGCACCTTTTGGATTTCACAGGCCATTTTTTACACGTTTTGATTTCAAACTACTTCTCATGCATTTGGGCCCCTAAAATGCCAGGGCAGTATCACTACCCCACAAGTGACCCCATTTTGGAAAGAAGACACCCCAAGGTATTTCATGATGGGCATAGTGAGTTCATGGAAGTTTATATTTTTTGTCACAAGTTAGTGGAATATGAGACTTTGTAAGGAAAAAAACAAAAAAAACAAACATCATTTTCCGCTAACTTGTGACAAAAAATAAAAAGTTCTATAAACTCACTATGCCCATCAGCGAATACCTTAGGGTGTCTACTTTCCAAAATGGGGTCATTTGTAGGGTTTTTCTACTGTCTGGGCATTGTAGAACCTCAGGATACATGACAGGTGCTCAGAAAGTCAGAGCTGCTTCAAAAAGCGGAAATTCACATTTTTGTACCATAGTTTGTAAACGCTATAACTTTTACCCAAACCATTTTTTTTTTACCCAAACAATAAATTTAGAGAAAAATGTATATATAGATGTTGTTTTTTAAAAAAAAAAATTACAACTGAGAGTGAAAAATGTCATTTTTTTGCAAAAATGTCGGTAAATTTCACTTAATAACAAAAAAAGTAAAAATGTCAGCAGCAATGAAATACCACCAAATGAAAGCTCTATTAGTGAGAAGAAAAGGAGGTAAAATTCATTTGGGTGGTAAGTTGCATGACCGAGCAATAAATGATGAAAGTAGTATAGTGCAGAATTGTAAAAAGTGGTCTGGTCATTAAGGGTGTTTAAGCTAGGGGATCTGAGGGGGTTAAAGTGAAAAAAAAATAAAAAAATAAATAAAAAGTTTAATAATAAAGCTTTGCAAAAAAAAAAAAAGTGTCCTTTTCCCAAAATAAAGTAAAAATATAGGGAAAAACAGAAAAGTAGACATTAAGTATCGCTACGTCCGTATCGACCGGATCTATAGAAATATTACATGACCTAAACCCTCAAATGAACACCGTCAAATTTTTTTAAATAAAAACTGTGCTAATAAAAATATATTTTTTGTCCCCTTGCATCACTAAAAGTGTAACACCAAGCGATCAAAAAGGCATATGCCCACCAAAATAGTACCAATCTAACCGTCACCTCATCCTGCAAAAAAATTAAATGATGCCCTACTTAAGACAATCGCCCAAAAAATAAAACTATGGTTCTCAGACTTTTTGGTTTAAAAAATGCTGTTATTGTGTAAAACTTAAAGAGGACCTTTCACTAGAATAAAACATCTAAACTAACTATACAGACTTGGAGAGCGGCGCCCAGGGATCTGCCTGCACTTACTGTTATACCTGGACGCCGCTCCGTTCTCCCGGTATAGCCTCCGGTATCTTCATAGTTAGTTAGGCTCCACCCAGGGGAACCTGCTGGCGTCTCATTCTCCCATGCTGTAGCGCTGGCCAATCGCATCGCTCAGCTCATAGCCTGAGAGGCTTTTTTTTCTCTCAGGCTATGAGCTGAGCGCTGCGAAATTTTTCTAATAAATCCACATTTCTATATAAATTTTTCTCTAAATGTATTGTTCTACATGTCTTTGATAAAAAAATAAATGCAATAAGTGTATATTTATTGGTTTGGGTAAAAGATATAGCGTTTACAAACTATGGTGCAGAAAGATTAATTTACGCACTTTGACTTTCTGAGCACCTGTCATGTTTCCTGAGGTTCTACAATGCCCAGACAGTAGAAACACCCCACAAATGACCCCATTTCGCAAAGTAGACACCCTAAGGTATTCGCTGATGGGCATAGTGAGTTCATGGAAGTTTTTTTTTTTTGTCACAACTTAGCGTAAATTGCATTTATTTATTTTTTATTTTTTTACAAAGTCTCATATTCCACTAACTTGTGACAAAAAATAAAAATTTTACATGAACTCACCATACCTCTCACGGAATTACTTGGGGTGTCTTCTTTCTAAAATGGGGTCTTTTATACTTGTGGGGTATTTATACTGCCCTTGCATTCTAGGGGCCCTAAAGCATGAGAAGTAGTTTGGAATCCAAATGCGTAAAAATGCCCTGTGAAATCCTAAAAGTACTCATTGGAATTTGGGCCCCTTTGCACACCTAGGCTGCAAAAAAGTGTCACACATGTGGTATCGCCGTACTCAGAAGAAGTAGGGCAATGTGTTTTGGGGTGTATTTTTACATATACCCTTACTGTGTGTGAGAAATATCTCTGTAAATAACAACTTTTTACATTTTTTTATACAAAGTTGTCAATTTACTGAGATATTTTTCTCACCCAGCATGGGTATATGTAAAAATACACCCCAAACCACATTGCCCTACTTCTCCTGAGTACAGCGATACCACATGTGTGACACTTTTTTGCAGCCTAGGTGCGCAAGGGGCCCAAATGCCAATGAGTACCTTTTAGGAGGGCATTTTTAGGCATTTGGATTCTATACTTCTTCTCACGCTTTAGGGCCCCTAAAATGCCAGGGCAGTATAAATGCCCCACATGTGACCCCATTTTGGAATGAAGACACCCCAAGGTATTCCGTGAGGGCCATGGCGAATTCATAGACGTTTAGGTTTTTTTTGGCACAAGGAATTTTTTTTTATTTTTTTTTCTTCTCACAAAGTCTCCCTTTCTGATAACTTGTGACAAAAAGTTCAATCTTTCATGGACTCAATATGCCCCTTAACAAATACCTTGGGGTGTCTTCTCTCCAAAATGGGGTCATTTGTGGGGTGTTTGTACTGCCCTGGCATTTGAGGGTCTCCGCAATCATTACATGCATTAGGAGTTTCTTGTATTCTCCTTATATTGAGCATACGGGTAATCAGATTTTACTTTTCCGTTCAGCCTCTGGGCTGAAAGAAAAAATGAACGGCACAGATTTCTTCATTCGCATCGATCAATGTGGATGAAAATATCTCTGCCAAAAAATGTAAAAAAAAAAAATAGGGGGGAAAGGCATCTGCCAGATCATAGGAGCTCCGCCCAATATCCAAACCCACTCAGCCCGTATGCCCTGGCAAACCCGATTTCTCCATTCACATCAATCGATGTGGATGAATAAATCATTGCCGGAATTTTTTTATTTTTATATACAAAGTGTTTGCTAAAGCATATGAACACCGCCCCTCAGTTTATAAGCCTCGGAAAACGTATCTTTTTTACTGCAGAGGAGAAATCTCGTCTCGCAGCACCGCATACACCGACTTTTGTGTAATCTGACAGCAGCGCAATGCTTCTGTCAGAATGCACATCAGTGCTACAGCTGGTTGATAGCTTGGTCCACCTAGAAGGTTAAAAAAAAAAAAAGCGAAGTACAGGAAGCCACTGCGATTGATAAAAAATATCAAAACTGATCTTTTTTTATCGTCACAGCGCTACTGTAGTGATTGTGTAGTGTTTAAAAAGATATATATATGTTTTGTCACTGGGGCGGGCGTGGGTGAACGCATGTGTGGGTGGCCGATGAGGCCTGATCGGGCAAACACTGCGTTTTGGGTGGAGGGTGAGCTAAGGTGACACTAATACTATTATAGATCTGACTGTGATCAGTTCTGATCACTTACAGATACTATAAAGTACCAATGCTGATTAGCAATGCTGATTAGCGAATCAGTGACTGCGGTGCGGTGGGCTGGGTGCTAACTACCTACCAAAGGGGCCTAAACTAACCTAAACCTAACAGTCAATCACTTTCACTAGTGATTGACAGAGGTGATCAAGGGGTTAATTGGGGTGATGGGGAGTAAGCTGGGGCTAAATATGTAGTGATTGGTGTACTCACTGTGATCTGTGCTCTCTGCTGGGACCAACCGACTAAAAGAACCCAGCAGAGAGCACAGCAGCCATTTAACACGTTATATTAATAAATATAATGTGTTATATGGCTGGTGGTTCGTTATTTTAAAAGTCACCAACCTGCCAGCGCTGATCATTGGCTGGCAGGCTGGTGACCAACTCCTTCTGCGCCTTTAGCCGACCCACACTGCGCATGTGCGGACGGGTTTTGCGCGTCATCTCGCGTCTTGCGAGATGACGCGTAGATGCGTCAAGGAGGAATAGCTTAGCCGCCCGCAGGATGCATTAGGTGCCCGCAGGATGCATTAACGCAGGGGCGTTAGGTGGTCGGGAGGTGGTTAATATGTGTTTTCCAGGTGACAGGTTCCCTTTAAGTTTTACACTATAACAGCATTTTTCAAACCAAAAAGATTTTTTTTTTTAATACATATTAGTTATTGCCGCGTCCCTAACAACCTGCTCTATAAAAATACCACATGACCTAACCCCTCAGGTGAACACCGTTAAAAAAAAAATGGTGTCAAAAAAGCCATTTACTGTCACCTTACATCACAAAAAGTGTAATAGCAAGCTATCAAAAAGTCATATGCACCCCAAAAAATTTCCAACATCCGTCATCTCATCCTTCAAAAATGATACCCTACCTAAGACAATCACCCCCCCCCCCCCCAAAAAAAAAAACTATGGCTCTCAGACTATGGAGACACTAAAATTATATATTTTTTTGTTTCAAAAATGATATTATTGTGTAAAACTTAAATAAATAAAAATTTGACATATTAGGTATCCCCACGTCCGCAAGACCGTGCTGTATAAAAATATCACATGACCACCGTAAAGAACATGATAATAAAATGTGTCAAAAAAGCAATTTTTTGTCACCTTACATCACAAAAAGTGCAATACCAAGCGATCAAAAGGTCATAAGCAGCCCACAATAGTACCAATCAAACCGACATCTCATACCCCAAAAATGAGCCCCTACATAAAACAGTCTCCCAAAAAAATAAAAAAATAAATGTGGAGACACAAAAATTTTATTTTTTTTTTCAAAAAGTCATATTTGGTATTGTCGCGTCCATTACAACCTGTTCTATGAAAATACCACATGATCTAACCTGTCAGATGAACGTTGTAAATAACAAAAAAAAATTAACGGTGCCAAAACTACTATTTTTTGTTACCTTGCCTCAGAAAAAGTGTAATATAGAGCAACCAAAATCATATGTAAACTAAAATAGTACCAACAAAACTAGTAACATAGTACGTAAGGCCAAAAAAAGACATTTGTCCATCCAGTTCGGCCTGTCATCCTGCAAGTTGATCCAGAGGAAGGCAAAAAAATACCCTGTGAGGTAGAAGCCAATTTTCCCCACTTTAGGGGAATAAAAAATACCTTCCCAACTCCAATCAGGCAATCAGACTAACTCCCTTGATCAACGACCCCTCTCTAGTAGCTATAGACTTTAACCCTTTCACGTCTGCAATCTGTATATATACGTGATAGCTGCACATACCCCGTGCAGCTACCACGTATATATACGTTCTGGCAGCTCTTTAATCCAAGCGCTGCAAAGCGCTTGGATTAAAGCTTCTGCCCCTGCCCTGTATGCTGTCACGGACAGCATACAGTGCAGTAATGCCGGCAAGGGACCAATCAGAGTAGCCCCTTGCCGGCAATCGATCCGATTGGTTAGTCTGTGCAGACTAACCAATCGGATCGCGGCAGCGTTAAAATGCCGGTTTCAGGCTCTGATCTGAGCCTGAAATCGGTAAGGTGTCCTCGTGCCCCCCGATCCTCCAAGCCTTTGGTGCCCCTCTGAGGTCCCCCCCCCATCTGTGCCCCGCTGACCTGTGCCACGCCGATCTGTGCCTCTTGCGCAGCTGCGCTGATCTCCTTCCTGCCCTGATGCGGTGCGCCCCCTCCCCCTGCATTAATTTTCTGGCTTTGCAAAAGCGTCCGGTTGCCATGGCAAAGGCGTCCAGTGCTGCCACCTACAGGCAGTCTGGAAGTATTATACTTTGCAATGCAAGAGCATTGCAAAGTATAGTACAACTATCAGCCCCACTGGATCTTCAAGATCCAAGAGGGAACTGATAAAAAAAGTGAAAATAATAAAAGTAAAAATAAATAAATAAATAAAAATGTAAATAAAAAAAAGACATTGCCTTTTCCTATAAAAAAATGAAAAAATAAAATAAAATACACATATTAGGTGTCACCGCGTCCGTAACGACCGTCTCTATAAATATGACACGTGATGGACCCCGTCCGATAAACACCATAAAAATAAATTTAAAAAAACAGTGCCAAAAAAGCTGTTTTTGTCACCTTACAACACAAAAAGTGCAACGGCAAGCGATCAAAAAGGCTTATGACCCCCAAAATAGTACCAATCAAACCA
Source organism: Bufo gargarizans (assembly GCF_014858855.1). Classification (NCBI taxonomy): domain Eukaryota; kingdom Metazoa; phylum Chordata; class Amphibia; order Anura; family Bufonidae; genus Bufo; species Bufo gargarizans. Next base: position 338,877,999 of record NC_058080.1, read on the forward strand.
TCACTTCGTCCCGCAAAAAATGATACCCTATTTAAGACAATCGCCCAGAAAATAAAAAAGCTATGGCTCTCAGACTATAGAGACACTAAAACATCATTTTTTTGGTTTCAGAAATGCTATTATTGTGTAAAACTTAAATAAATAAGAAAAATTATTCATATTAGGTATTGCCACGTCCGTAACGATCTTCTCTATAAAACTATCACATGACCTAACTCCTCAGATGAACGCTGTGAAAATAAATAAATGAAAACTGTTCCAAAACAGCCAATTTTTGGGTCACCTTGCCCCATAAAGTGTAATAATGAATGATCAAAAAATCCTATGTACCCAAAAATGATACCAATAAAAAAACGAGCCCCTGCACAAGACGATCGGCAGAAAAATAAAAAACATATGGCGTTCAGAAAACTAATCCAGCACAGTCTGCCTTCCAAAAACCGTATGGCATTCCTTTCCTTCTGTGCCCTGCCGTGTGCCCGTACAGCAGTTTACGACCACATGTGGGGTGTTTCTGTAAACCGCGGAATCAGGGTAATAAATATTGAGTTTTGTTTGGCTGTTAACCCTCAATGTGTTAAAGAAAAAATATATATAAAATGGAAAATCTGCCAAAAAAGTGAGATTTTTAAATTTCATCTCCATTTTCCTTTAATTCTTGTGGAACGCCTAAAGGGTTAACGAAGTTTGTAAAATCTGTTTTGAGTAACTTGAGGGGTGTAGTTTCTATAATGGGGTCATTTATGGGGGTTTCCACTATGTAAGACCTGAACTGGTCCTTAAAAAGTGGGTTTTGGAAATTTTCTTAAAAATTGTAAGAATTGCTTCTAAACTTCTAAGCCTTCTAACGTCCTAAAAAAATAAAATGACATTTCTAAAATGATGCCAACATGAAGTAGACATATGGGGAATGTTAAGTGATAAATATTTTATTAGGTATCACTTTCTGTTTTAGACACAGAGAAATGGAAATTTGGAAAATTGTGAATTTTTCCTAATTTTTGGTAAATTTGGGATTTTTTCATAAATAAAGGTGAAATATATTGACTCAAATATATGACTATCATGAAGTACAATGTGTCACGAGAAAACAATCTCAGACTGGCGTGGATAAGTAAAAGTGTTCCAAAGCTATTACCACATAAAGTAACGCATGTCAGATTTGTAAATTTTGACCTGGACACTGTGGCATCAATGACCCTTGGTCATGAAAGGGTTAATATTAGTACGCTCCAGAAATACATCTAGGCCCCTCTTGAATTCCTTTATTGTACTCACCATCACTACCTCCTCAGGCAGACAGTTCCATAGTCTCACTGCTCTTACCGTAAAGAATCCTTTTCTATGTTTGTGTACAAACCTTCTTTCCTCCAGATGCAGAGAATGTCCCCTCGTCACAGTCCTGGGGATAAATAGATGATGGGATAGATCTCTGTACTGACCCTGATATATTTATGCATAGTTATTAGATCTCCCCTCAATCGTCTTTTTTCTAAAGTGAAGTACTGTAGTTGCCCCATTCCAGTTATTACGTTAGTTACCCTCCTCTGCTATGTCTGCCTTGTTCACAGGACAACTGCCACCTTATCCCGTAGTTTTCAAAATGGGGTCACTTTTTTGGAGTTTGTACTCTAGGGGTGCATCAGGGGGTCTTCAAATGTGGCATGGCAGCTTAAAATTATCTCAGTGAAATCTGCCTTCCAAAAACCATATGGCGTTCCTTTCCTTCTGCGCCCTGCCGTGTGCCCATACAGCAGTTTATGACCACATATGGGGTGTTTCTATAAACTACAGAATCAGGGCAATAAAAATTTTGTTTGGCTGTTAACCCTTGCCTTGTTACTGGAAAAAATGGATTAAAATGGAAAATCTGCCAAAAAGCATTTTCCATTAATTCTTGTGGAACACCTAAAGTGTTAACAAAGGGTTTGTCAAATCAGTTTTCAGTACTTTGAGGGGTCTAGTTTCTAAAATGGAGTCATTTCTGGGTGGTTTCTATTATGTAAGGCTACTTTTACACTTGCGTTCAGAGCGGATCCGTCTGGTGTCTGCACAGACGGATCCGCTCCTATAATGCAGACGATGGGATCCGTTCAGAACGGATCCGTCTGCATTATAGTTTAGAAAAAATTCTAAGTGTGAAAGTTGCTCAGACGGATCCGTCCAGACTTTACATTGAAAGTCAATGGGGGACGGATCCGTTTGAAATTGAGCCATATTGTGTCAACTTCAAACGGATCCGTCCCCATTGACTTACATTGTAAGTCTGGACGGATCCGTTTGCCTCCGCGCGGCCAGGCAGACGTTCGGGTGTCCGCCTGCTGAGCGGAGCGGAGGACAAACGGTGCCAGACTGATGCATTCTGAGCGGATCTGCATCCACTCAGAATGCATTAGGGCTGGACAGATCCGTTCGGGGCCGCTTGTGAGAGCCTTCAAATGGAACTCACAAGCGGAGCCCCGAACGCTAGTGTGAACGTAGCCTAAGCCTCACAAAGTGACTTCAGACCTGAACTGGTCCTTAAAAAGTAGGTTTTGGAAATTTTCTGAAAAATTTCAAGATTTGCTTCTAAGACTTCTAGCGTCCCCAAAAAATACAATGGCATTCACAAAATGATCCAAACATGAAGTAGACATATGGGGAATGTAAAGTAGTAACTATTTATTGGAGGTATTACTATCTATTATAATAATTAGAGAAATGGAAATTTGCTAATTGTTTTTCAATTTTGGTAAATTTGGTAATTTTTAATAAATTAATAAAAAATGTATTCAATTTTACCACTGTCATGAAGTACAATATGTGACGAGAAAAAATAGTATTAAAGTGCCAACATATTCTTCATCACAATATAATAGTTTACAGGATACAGTACAGCGTAACTACAATGTAGAATGTAAAAGAGAGTGTGTCCTGTTCATCATCTTGCCCTACTTTCATCTGTGAAGCGCACTGACAGAATGATTCTTCTTGGTGAATTTAATGCGAGAGTGGGATCCGATCACTCCACCTGGGATGGCGTTATTGGCAAAAACTGAATCAGCACATGTAACAGCAATGGTCTGTTGCTTTTGAAGACATGTGTTTCTCATGACTTGGTCAGTAATAATACCATCTTCCGTCTACCTACTCACAAAAAGATGTCCTGGATGCACCCACGCTCCAAGCAGTGGCATCTAATTGATTATATCATTTTGCCGAGGAAAGACATACAGGATGTAAGAGTAACTAAGGCCATGCAGAGTGCTGACTGCTGGACTGACCATAGAATCATCATTTCTAAACTAAATATCCACATCAAACCAAAGAAGCGGCCACAGGGAAACAGAGTTGTGATTAGGAAGATCAATGTCGAATACATTGGCAAATCCCAATATAGCAGCCTCATTGGTAAAAGATCTTGACAATCAACTCACGAACCTGCAAATAGCACATTTCCACAACCTGCAAATTATCTATATAGCACATTTAATTGCAATGTTGTTGCCCAACATGCATTACATACATTTATAAAAGCATTAGCAGCTGATTTGTGTAGGTGGGCTTGAAAATAGGAAGTGGCAACTCACTGTACAGCAAGGGCAGAGAAGAGCGGTTAAAAACAAACTGCTCCAACTTTCAGTTAGAGCAGTTTGTTTTTGAACTTGCCCAGCCGCGCCCCAACTGCCATCTCCAAGTTACGCCCAGCTCATTAGTATTCACTTCACTGGGCGGCTTTAAAACGCTTTTACTTATCCAAGCCATTTCTCGTCCCATATTGTAATTCATGACAGTGGTAAATTTGAGTCAAAATATTTCATTTTTATTTATAAATTTAGCAACTTTCCAAATTTCCATTTCTCTGCTTTTAAAATACAGTATTTTTCGCCCTATAAGATGCACCTGCCCATAAGACGCACCTAGGTTTTTGAGGAGGAAAATAAGAAAAAAAAAATTTGAACCAAAAGGTGTGCTTTTGATGGGTTTTGAACTAATGGTGGTCTGTGAATGACACTGTAACGGATCTCCTGGCACCCCGACCGGGTACCTCCGTCGATAGATGCTCCTAGTGCTTCCCGAGGACTCCAAGCACTCCACTTGACACCGTACGCACCGCAGACCCCACGAACCGCCGAAGCTTGGTTGAGGTATCACAGTCTCCTACCCACCCTGGACCTACGACAAGGCTCCAGGCTCCAGTGGGTGAACCTCTCCTAAATCCCGAGAGCAGGAACAGCTCTTACAAGAGCTAGCAGTTATGCCAGGGGAGTATAGCAAATCTTCAGCGTATAGCAATCCCCAAGTGTCGATCAGTTACCCAAACACCAGCCTCAACTTGGTAAGGGGTAAAACAGGAACTCTTTATTTGAACACACAAACATTGATTTATACACATCTTCCAACAAGGTTACCACCCCCAGGGTTTTGTAAAAACAGCCAATAACCACGTACAATACACTCAGACACTCCCACACAAAATCCTCCCCTCTGCCTGTGATACAATTACCTCACACTGGGTTGATGTAATCATCACAGTCAGGCGAATACAAAATATCCTCTGTCCTTAAGACAACCGAGAAGTAATTCAATTATCTCTCAGGACAAAGGACATCACCAATACACACAGAAAGACAATGGAACAGACCTCACTACTCAACGTATAACAATGTCCCACCCTTTTCAATACACATAGACATTTAACATCCCAAAATGGCACGAATTAGACCAGGCGTTCAAGTTAGTCCAAGTCCTTTGTGAACAAAGGAAGCCTGGCTGATGAGAGGGCCCATAATCCTGGGGCAAGAGGATGGTAGCCAGGCCCCTCCAAAACCCAGTGGCTAGGTTGGTTTCGCTACAGACACTATTATGGGGGATCTGTGGGTGACACTGTTAAGGAGGGGATCTGTGGATGGCACTGTTATGGGGGATCTGTGGATGGCACTGTTATTGGAGATCTGTGGATGACACTGTTATGGGGAGGGGGATCTGTGGATGGCACTGTTATGGGGAGCGGGATCTGCGGATGGCACTGTTATGGGGCGGGGGATCTGTGAATGGCACTGTTATGGGGGCATCTGTGGATTAGACTTATGGGGGGGATCTGTGGATGACACTGCTATATATGTGTCATCCACAGATTCCCCCCCATAACAGTGTCCTCTAATACACAGGGCCGGCTCACAGCAGTCTTCATATCTAAACTGTAATCCTTAACCTCTTTGTAACGTTAGTTAAAGTAGCGCTATCCCGTGTACTGGTACTTGCTATCAAACTCCCATAGCATGCAGGGCGGCCGGCAGCGTAACGTCACTCGCTTACGTCACATGTCTGCTCCGCCTGCTTCATTAATAAAGTGGGAGGAGCAGGGGCGTGAAGTGAGTGAGTGGCGTTACGCAGCCGGCTGCCCTGCATGCTATGGGAGTTTGATAGTAAGTACTAGTACACAGGATAGCGCTACTTTAACTAATGCTACCAAGAGGGTAAGGATGATTACATTTTAGATATGAAGACTGCTGTGAGCGGCAGGGCTCGGTGTAAGAGCATAGTGACTGCACCGGGCCCGGCCGCGATTCCAACAGCAGTTGCCAGCCTCCAGCCCCTCCTCCCGCCCTGCTGATACATCGCTGCGCTGTGCAGCATCGCAGCCGGTGATGTATCAGTAAAAATGGCAGCATTCATCCTATAACACGCACTGCTATTCCCCCCCCCCACACACACACACACACTTTTGGGGGGGAAAGTGCATCTTATGGGGCAAAAAATACGGTAGATAGTATTACCTCCTCAATGTTTATTACTCTGATTCTATAGTTTACAGAGACACCCCATATGTGCTCAAAAACTGATGTATGGCAGCACTACTGGCTTTTGGAGAGCGGATTTAGCTGGAATGGTAATTAGGAGCTATGTCGCATATGAAGACACCCTGAGGTGGCCCTGCAGTGAAAACCCCCAAAAAGTGGCCCCATTTTGGAAACTAGACCCCTCAAGGAATCTTTCAAGGTCTGTAGTGAGCACTTTGACCTCAAAAGTGTTTCCTAGAATTAGGAAACACTTGGCAGTGAAAATGAAAAATGTATTTATTTTTCAAGAAAAAGTTGCTTTACACCCACATTTTTCACTTTCCCAAAGGGTAACATGACAAAATGCACCCCACATTTTGTTTCCCATTTCCCCCCAAATATGGAAACACCCAATATGTTCTCAAAAACTGATGTATGGGCGCAGAGCAGGAAAACTGCAAAATATGGATTTTGCTGTCCTGAATTGGCAGACATGGATTTTAGGTGCCATGTCCTGAGGTCCCCAGAAATTGAAGACACCATTTTGAAAAGAGCACTGGGTCATTTGCCCCCTTCCTGACCAGGTCTAATTTTGCAAATCTGACATATCTCACTTTATGTGGTAAAAACTTTGGAACACCTTTACTTATCCAAGTCATTCTGAGATTGTTTTCTCATGACACATTGTACTTCATGATAGTCATAAATTTGAGTCAATATGTTTCACCTTTATTTATGAAAAAATCCCAAATTTACCCAAAATTTTGAAAATTCACAATTTTCTAAATTTCTATTTCTCTGCTTTTAAAACAGAAAGTGATACCTCATGAAATATTTATTACTTAACATTCCCCATATGTCTACTTTATGTTGCCATCATTTTGGAAATGTCATTTTATTTTTTTAGGATGTTAGAAGGCTTAGAAATTTAGAAGCAATTTTTCAAATTTTTTATAAAATTGCCAAAACCCACTTTTTAAGGACCAGTTCAGGTCTGAAGTCACTTTGTGGGGCCTACATAGTGGATACCCCCATAAATGACCCCATTGTAGAAACTACACCCCTCAAGTTACTTAAAACCGATTTTACAAACTTTGTTAACCCTTTAGGCGTTCCACAAGAATTAAAGGAAAACTGAGATCAGATTTTTAAATTTCACTTTTTGGGCAGATTTTTCATTTTAATCCAGTTTTTTCTTTAACACATCGATGGTTAACAGCCAAACAAAACTAAAAAGCAAACAAAATATTTATTACCCAGATTCTGCTGTTTACAGAAACACCCCACATATGGTCATAAACTGCTGTATGGGCACACGGCAGGGCACAGAAGAAAAAGAACTCCACATGGTTTTTAGATGCCATGTCCCATTTGAAGCACCCCTGATGCACCCTTACAGTAGAAACTCCCAAGAAGTGACCCCATTTTGGAAACTAGGGGATAAGGTGCTAGTTTTAATGGTACTATTTTTAGGTATATATGATTTTTTGATCATTCATTATTTTTACAGCGTTCACCTGAGGGGTTCGGTCAAGTGACATTTTTATAAAGCAGATTGTTATGGATGTGGCAATACCTAATATGTATACTTTTTCTTATTTATTTAAGTTTTACACAATAATAGCATTTTTGAAACAAAAAATTATGTTTTAGTGTCTCCATGTTCTGAGAGCTATAGTTTTTATTTTATGAGAGATTTTCTTATGTAGGGGCCCATTTTTTGAGGGATGAGGTGACGGTTTAATTGGTACCATGTTGTGGGACATACGCCTTTTTGATCACTTGGTGTTGCCCTTTTTGTGATTTAAGGTGACAAAAATGGCTTAATGGTGTTAATCGGAGTGGGTTGATCGTGTGATATATTTATAGAGCTGGCCGTCACGGACGTGGTAATACCAAATATGTCTATTTTATTAAATGTTTTTCTATTTTTAACATTTTTATTTTTATTCCTTACTTGGGGATTTTTTTTTTACATGTGAAATTTATTTTATTTTATTTTTTTACATTTTATTTTACACTTTCCGTCCCCCATAAGGTCATACAAGACCTCTGGGGGACAATTACTTCACTTTTTTTTTTTGCTGTTGATTTCTCCTGTAACTGGGGCTGACATAGTAGCCCCAGTTACAGGAGAAATACACCTTCCCCCCCCCAGAGAGGCAATACAGCGCTGTACAGCCTCAGTGCAGGGCTGATCGAGGTCTCTGAAAGACCTCACACAGCTCCTGCACTCTCTGGTCCTGGCGATCAAATGACCGGTGAGCGCTGTGTATGCAGCGATTCAGAAGGCAGGGACACCTGGGCATTGTCCCTGCCTTCTCTAAGAATTGCCCTGCTGTCACTAACAGCTGCCAACCCGATCAGCAGCTGCACGATTAGCGTGCAGCTGCAGTTTCTGAATGGACGTTCTGGAACGTCCATTCAGATATAGAGAACCACCTCCCAGATATTTTTAGTCTATGGGCGAACGGGACGTGGTTAAGGAGTGGAAATGGCCATTTTGACCTAACAGGTGTTTCACAGAAGGCAGAAACACTTGTCAAAGGATTTAAAAGCACACGGCTGTGAAAATGAGAAAAGACTAGCAGACCCCTATGAAATAGAAATATAAATAGTTGTAATCTGCTCTCCAATATCTTTGTTTAAGGAAAGCTAAAAATATCAACCGCAGTCAGCCAAAGGTGTTCTCATGTTAAGTTCTGCTGAGCATCTGCCCCGCCCTGCTCAGTCTGTTCACTTTTATTTACTAACAAAAGGTGTAAAAGGGGCTGGCCCAAAACAAGGGAACAGGAAGTGATGACATAGGAAGACAAGACTAATTACTACTTAGCGAAGTCTCGCGAGAGTTCGGGTAATAACTTCAGAATTAATTTCTACCCCTTAAGATGTTCGTACGGGGGTGCACTTTGCAAAATAGGGTAACTTCTTGGTTTTTTTTTAATTTCTAGGGACCTCAGGAATTTTCTAAATACAGCATGGCACCTAAAATCCATCAAAACCTACAAAACACCTCCCTATCGTATATTAACTACCTCAGCTCCCCTAGCTTAAACACCCTTAATGACCAGACCACTTTTTACAATTCTGCACTACACTACTTTCACCGTTTATTGCTCGGTCATACAACTTACCACCCAAATGAATTTTGCCTCCTTTTCTTCTCACTAATAGAGCTTTCATTTGGTGGTATTTCATTGCAGCTGACATTTTTACTTTTTTTGTTATTAATCAAAATTTACCGATTTGTTTTAAAAAAAATGACGTTTTTCACTTTCAGTTGTAATTTAAAAAAAATAAAAATACATTTCTATATACATTTTTCACTAAATTTATTGTTCTACATGTCTTTGATAAAAAATAAAATGTTTGGGTAAAAAAATGGTTTGGGAAAAAGTTATAGCGTTTACAAACTATGGTACAAAAATTTGAATTTCCGCATTTTGAAGCAGCTCCTACTTTCTGAGGACCTGTCATGTTTCCTGAGGTTCTACAATGCCCAGACAGTAAAAAAACAAAACACAAATGACCCCATTTCGGAAAGAAGACACCCTAAGGTATTCACTGATGGGCATAGTGAGTTCATAGAACTTTTAATTTTTTTGTCACAAGTTAGTGGAAAATTAGGAAATGTTTTTTTCTTACAAAGTCTCATATTCCACTAACTTGTGACAAAAAATGAAAACTTCCATGAACTCACTATGCCCATCACAAAATACCTTGGGGTGTCTTCTTTCTAAAATGGGGTCACTTGTGGGGTAGTTATGCTGCCTTGGCATTTTAGGGGCCCTAATGCGTGAGAAGTAGTTTGAAATTCAAATGTGTAAAATATGTCCTGTGAAATCTCTTTAGAATTTGTGCCCTTTTGCCCACCTAGGCTGCAAAAAAGTTTTACACATGTGGTATCGCCGTACTCAGGAGAAGTTGGACAATGTGTTTTGGGGTGTCTTTTTACATATACCCATGCTGGGTGAGAGAAATATCTCTCTAAAATGACAACTTTGTATAAAAAATATGTAAAAAGTTGACTTTTAGAGAGATATTTCTCTCACTCAGCATGGGTATATGTAAAAATACACCCCAAAACATGTTGCTCTACTTCTTCTGAGTACGGCGATACCACATGTGTGACACTTCTTTGCAGCCTAGGTGGGCAAAGGGGCACAAATTCTAAAGAGCACCTTTACGATTTCACAGGGCATTTTTTCACATTTGGATTTCAAACTAATTCTCACGCATTAGGGCCCCTAAAATGCCAAGGCAGTATAACTACCCCACAAGTGACCCCATTTTGGAAAGAAGACACCCTAAGGTATTCAGTGATGGGCATAGTGAGTTCATCGAAGTTTTTATTTTTTGTCACAAGTTAGCAGAAAATGATGATTTTTTTATTTTTGTTTTTTTCTTATAAAGTCTCATATTCCATTAACTTGTGACAAAAAATAAAAACTTCCATGAACTCACTATGCCCATCAGAAATACCTTGGGGTGTCTTCTTTCCAAAATGGGATCACTTGTGGGGTAGTTATACTGCCCTGGCATTTTAGGGGCCTTAATGCGTGAGAAGTAGTTTGGAATCCAAATTCGTAAAAATGCCCTGTAAAATCCTGAAAGTACTCATTGGAAATTGGGCCCCTTTGCACATCTTGGCTGCAAAAAAGTGTCACGCATGTGGTATCGCTGTACTCAGGAGAATTTGGGCAATGTGTTTTAGGGTGTCTTTTTAAATATACCCATGCTGGGTGAGGGACAGTTTACACTGATGTGATGTCTGCTCCTCTGCTTGAACCAACTGACGAAAAGGACCAGCAGAGGAGCAGAGAAGCCATTTAACACATCTTTATAAATATAATGTGTTAGATGGCTTCTGATTCTATTTTTTTGAAAATCATCAGCCTGCCAGCGACGATCATAGGCTGGCAGGCTGATGACGAAATTGTCCTTTAACTTTTGCCGGACCGCGATGCGCATGCGCGGGTCGGCTCTGACCGAAATCTCGAGATGACACGCCGGCGCGTCCAGGAGGAATTACAGGGCCGCTGCAAAGACGCATCCCTGCGTGCGGCGGTCCTTAGGAGGTTAAATAAATCACGCTCATGGATACCATACATCTAAGCTCAAACACCAAAAAGAGAAAATGGCAGTAGGACACATAAAAAATTATATGACAATCTTTATTATGCAAAGTATAAATATCTGATCAGTCGGTAGAAAGAGACTTGATGGAAAAAGATGCTGGAAACATGGCAAAGGGCGGATACACAGGTGTGATCTATATCTTGAACAGTAGATTACAAATATTTAAAGGATACACTCCCTACAGATGTCTGTTCTCTTATGCATGTGTGTTATGTAAAGTGATAAACCACTTGATGTAAACACATGCATGGAACGTATACCCTGAGCATGTGTATAATATTATAAAGTAAAATCTCCAATGAACAAAAAACGGCACATATGTAAACACAAAATGGTTCAACACTAGCCACCACAATCATGCCAGGAGGCCTCAGTCAAACATGAACAGTTGTAACTCAATGGTATTCATATACAGTGGATATTAAAAGTCTACACACTAAAATGTCAGGTTTCTGTGATGTAAAAAAATGAGACAAAGAAATAATTTCAGAACTTTTTCCACCTTTATTGTGACCTATAAACTGTACAACTCAATTGAAAAACAAACTGAAATCTTTTAGGTAGAGGGAAGAAAAAATAGAAAAATAAAATAATATGGTAGCATAAGTGTGCACACCCTTAAACTAATACTGTTAAAGCACCTTTTGATTTTATTACAGCCCTTTTTGGGTATGAGTCTATCAGCATGGCACATTTTGACTTGGCAAGATTTGCCCACTCTTCTTTGCAAAAACACTCCAAATCTGTCAGATTGCTTGGGCATCTCCTGTGCACAGCCCTCTTCAGATCACCCCACAGATTTTCAATCAGATTCAGGTCTGGGTCCTGGCTGGGCCATTCCAAAACTTTAATCTTCTTCTGGTGAATCTATTCCTTTGTTGATTTGGATGTATGCTTTGGGTCGTTGTCATGCTGAAAGATGAAGTTCCTCTTCATGTTCAGCTTTCTAGCAGAAGCCTGAAGGTTTTGTGCCAATATTGACTGGTATTTGGATCTGTTCATACATTTTTTTCTTCCTAAGAAAAGGATTTCGTCTTGCCATTCTACCGCATAGCCCAGAACATATGAAGAATACGGGAGATGGTTGTCACATGTAGCACACAGACAGTATTTGCCAGATGTTCCTGCAGCTCCTTTAATGTTGTTGTAGGCCTCTTGGTAGCCTCCCAAACCAGTTTTCTTCTCGTCTTTTCATCAATTTTGGAGGGACGTCCAGTTCTTGATAATAATATCACTGTTTTGCCATATTTTCTCCACTTAATGATGACTGGCTTCACTGTGTTCCATTGTATATCTAATGCCTTGGAAATTCTTTTGTACCCTTCTCCTGACTGATACCTTTTAAAAATTAGATCCCTCTGATGCTTTGGAAGCTCTCTGTAGACCATGGCTTTTGCTGTGGGATGCGACTAAGAAAATTTCAGGAAAGACCAACTAGAGTAGCTGAACTTTATTTGTGGTTATTCAGAGGCACTTTAAGGTGTATGCTGACTCCTATTTAAAATGATTTTAAATGTGATTGCTTAATTCTGAAAACATCTACATCCCCAGTTATAAGAGGGTGTGCACACTTGTGCAACCAGATTATTTTAGTTTTTTTTTTCTCCACCTAAAAGATTTCAGTTTGTTTTTTAATTGAGTTGTAAAGTTTATAGGTCACATTAAAGGTGGAAAAAGTTCTGAAAATATTTATCTTTGTCTAATTTTTTTTACATCACAGAAACCTAACATTTTAACAGGGGTGTGTAGACTTTTTATATCCACTGTACATATAAGGAACATACCCTATAACATGATGCACCACAAGTAAAAACAATCAAAGAGTGCATTAGGAAACTACTATGCAGCACTATAAATTAACAGTTTAGTATCCGTTTTTTTGGTGAAAGTTTCCCTTTAAGGACTTGGCCATTTTTTGCAAATCTGACTACTGTTACTTTAAGTGCTCATAACTTTAAAACGCTTTGACTTATCCAGGCTGTTCTGAGATAGTTTTTTCGTCACATATTGTACTCCATGACACTGGTAAAATGAAGTAAAAAAATATATATTTTTTTGCACTAAATAATACCTAATTTACAAAAAAAATTGAAAAATTTGCAAATTTCAAAGTTTCAGTTTCTCTACTTCTGTAATACATAGTAATACCCCCAAAAATTGTGATGACTTTACATTCCCCATATGTCTACTTCATGTTTGAATTATTTTGGGAATCTTATTTTATTTTATGGGGATGTTACAAGGCTTAGAAGTTTAGAAGCAAATCTTGAAATTTTTAGGGACCACTACAGGTCTTAAGTCACTTTGCAAGGCTTACATAATAGAAACCACCCAAAAATGACCCCATTCTATAAACTACACCCCTCAAGGTATTCAAAACTGATTTTACAAACTTCGTTAACCCTTTAGGTTGCACAAGAGTTATTGGCAAATGGGGATGAAATTTGAGAATTTCATTTTTTTGCCTAATTTTCCATTTTGACCCATTTTTTCCACTAACAAAGCAAGGGTTAACAGCCAAACAAGACTGTATCTTTATTGCCCTGACTCTGCCCTTTACAGAAACACCCCACATGTGGCCGTAAACTACTGTACGGCCACACAGCGGGGCATAGAGTGAAAGGTGTGCCGTTTTGTTTTTGGATGGCAGATTTTGCTGGACTGGTTTATTTACACCATGTCCCATTTGAAGCCCCCTGATGCACCCCTAGAGTAGAAACTCCATAAAACCGTCAATGTCACTTTGTGAGGCTTACATAATAGAAACCAGCCAAAAATTACCTCATCTAAGAAACTACACCCCTCAAGGTATTCAAAACTGATTTTACAAACTTTGTTAACCCTTTAGGTGTTGCACAAAATTTAATGGAAAATAGAGATACAATTTCCAAATTTCACTTTTTTGGCAGATTTTCCATTTTAATATTTTTTTTCCAGTTACAAAGCAAGGGTTAACAGCCAAACAAAACTCGTTATTTATGGCCCTAATTCTGTAGTTTCCATAAACACCCCATATGTGGTCGTAAACTGCTGTACGGGCACACGGCAGGGCGCAGAAGGAAAGGAATGCCATACGGTTTTTGGAAGGCAGATTTTGCTGGACTGTTTTTTTTTACACCATGTCCCATTTGAAGCCCCCCTGATGCACCCCTACAGTAGAAACTCTAAAAAAGTGACCCCATTTTAGAAACTACGGGATAGGGTGGCAGTTTTGTTGGTACTAGGTTAGGGTACATATGATTTTTGGTTGCTCTATATTGCCCTTTTTGTGCGGCAAGGTAACAAGAAATAGCTTTTTTGGCACCGTTTTTTTTGCTATTTACAACATTCATCTGACAGGTTAGATCATGTGGTAATTTTATAGAGCAGGTTGTCACGGACCCGGCGATACCTAATATGTATACAATTTTTTTTATTTATGTAAGTTTTACACAATGATTTTATTTTTAAAACAAAAAAAAGTTTTAGTGTCTCCATAGTCTAAGAGCCATAGTTTTTTTCAGTTTTTGGACGATTATCTTAACCACTTCAGCCCCGCTAGGTGAAACCCCCTTCATGACCAGATCACTTTTTACACTTCTGCACTGCACTACTTTCACCGTTTATCGCTCGGTCATGCAACTTACCACCCAAATTAATTTTACCTCCTTTTCTTCTCACTAATGGAGCTTTCATTTGGTGGTATTTCATTGCTGCTGGCATTTTTACTTTTTTTGTTATTATACAAAATGTAACGATTTTTTTGCAAAAAAATGACATTTTTCACTTTCAGCTGTAAAATTTTGCAAAAAAAACGACATCCATATATAAATTTTTCGCCAAATTTATTGTTCTACATGTCTTTGATAAAAAAAAAAATGTTTGGGCAAAAAAAAAAAATGGTTTGGGTAAAAGTTATAGCATTTACAAACTATGGTACAAAAATGTGAATTTCCGCTTTTTGAAACAGCTCTGACTTTCTGAGCACCTGTCATGTTTCCTGAGGTTCTACAATGCCCAAACAGTAGAAAAACCCCACAAATGACCCCATTTCGGAAAGTAGACACCCTAAGGTATTCGCTGATGGGCATAGTGAGTTCATAGACCTTTTTATTTTTTGTCACAAGTTAGCGGAAAATGATGATGATTTTTTTATTTATTTTTTTCTTACAAAGTCTCATATTCCACTAACTTGCGACAAAAAATAAAAAATTCTAGGAACTCACCATGCCCCTCACAGAATACCTTGGGGTGTCTTCTTTCCAAAATGGGGTCACTTGTGGGGTAGTTATACTGCCCTGGCAATTTAGGGGCCCAAATGTGTGAGAAGAACTTTGCAATCAAAATGTGTAAATAATGACCGGTGAAATCCAAAAGGTGCACTTTGGAATATGCGCCCCTTTGCCCACCTTGGCAGCAAAAAAGTGTGACACATCTGGTATCGCCGTACTCGGGAGAAGTTGGGGAATGTGTTTTGGGGTGTCATTTTACATATACCCATGCTGGGTGAGAAAAATATCTTGGTCAAATGCCAACTTTGTATAAAAAAATGGGAAAAGTTGTCTTTTGCCAAGATATTTCTCTCATCCAGCATGGGTATATGTAAAATGACACCCCAAAACACATTCCCCAACTTCTCCTGAGTACGTCGATACCAGATGTGTCACACTTTTTTGCAGCCAAGGTGGGCAAAGGGGCACATATTCCAAAGTGCACCTTTCAGATTTTGCAGGCCATTTTTTACACATTTTGATTGCAAGATACTTCTCACACATTTGGGCCCCTAAATTGCCAGGGCAGTATAACTACGCCACAAGTGACCCCATTTTGGAAAGAAGACACCCCAAGGTATTCCGTGAGGGGCATGGCGAGTTCCTAGAATTTTTTATTTTTTGTCACAAGTTAGCAGTTAGCAGAAAATGATGATTTTTTTTTTTCTCTTTTTTCCTTACAAAGTCTCATATTCCACTAACTTGCGACAAAAAATAAAAAATTCTAGGAACTCGCCATGCCCCTCACAGAATACCTTGGGGTGTCTTCTTTCCAAAATGGGGTCACTTGTGGCGTAGTTATACTGCCCTGGCAATTTAGGGGCCCATATGTGTGAGAAGTACTTTGCAATCAAAATGTGTAAAAAATGACCGGTGAAATCCGAAAGGTGCACTTTGGAATATGTGCCCCTTTGCCCACCTTGGCATCAAAAATGTGTCACACATCTGGTATCGCCGTACTCAGGAGAAGTTGGGGAATGTGATTTGGGGTGTCATTTTTTTTTAAAATAGACTTTTATTAAAGGAAAAGCACATGTAGACAGTTACAGATTACAAAAGGAGCCATTGTCAGTCAAGATATCAAAAACATCAATCCTTCACGGAAAACATGTACCTCTCCCAAATTTTTTCCCTTTTATTTTCCCATCTCCCCTCCCTCCCCCCCCCCCCCCTACATCCATAATTATCTGGCATATCCAACATTGAGACAAATCAATTGCCCCTGCAAAATTTAGAGAATAACAATCCCCATATATCTAACGGCTGTATAAACATATATTATTAATGATCCCTTTATTTCTTCCCCAGAAACACCCCTCCCCCCCCTCCTATTTTTTGTCCATCTTGATCATCCCGACTACTAGAGACTAAAGCTACAGCAGTTCTTTTTTTCTTCTATTGTTTGTTCTGCATTCTCATTGCATAAGACTACTCGCGTGTATTATCACACTTTCAATGTACCCAATCGTCCCTTTAGATCTTCCTGTAGGTACCAGGCAGTGAGTTTAAAAGGTCCCAACAAAGTGGGATATTCCGCACTACTGATGTACTGCATCATAAAGCTCCTCCACACTTTATACCACTTTTTACCTACTTTCTCCTTTCTGGTAATCGCATCCCTCCATTCTATAAGAAATGTCTGTTTCAATCGGCTCTGTAACATCTCTGCACTGGGGACAGTCATCAGCCAGTGCGTCAATATGCACCGTTTTGCCTCAAGCAGAACCTTGTGTCCCAGAACAGATAGTCCCTTCCTTTCCCTATCCCTGTCATCACCAGATGTTTCTTTGTCTTCAGCCTGAAATATGACCAACTGTGGTGATAATTGGTACCCCGTATTGCCTAGCTTTTTCATAAATGAGGACACCTGAGACCAGAATCCAGCTACATTGGGACACAACCATAAACCATGCAACAAGTCTGTTCCTGGTGAGCCACATTTTGGACACGCAGTTATCCTATCCGGTCTAGTCTGAGAGGGTGGAAAATCAAATCCATATATTGCCCTGTGTAGAATTTTAAACTGCGTTTCCCTCATCAGCTCACTAGGTACTGCTTGATATAATGCCTGAATACCTGCCCTCGCGATGGGCGCTAAGTCTGTTATCTCCAACTGATCCTCCCACCTCTTGAACAGTTTGACCTACCATCTGATCCTCCCAGGTTGCCCTAAGTATATTATAGATCTCTGAAATCGACATCCTACCATTATATCCCAGAAAGGAGTCAAATTTATTCTTTCGCCCTTCTTTGGAAATGTCTCTTATAATACTCCTCACATAGCTATGCACTTGCCTATACGGGAATTGTGCTGGCTTCTGCAGACCCCATCTTTCTACTAACTCTTCCACTGATGCCCATCTGGCCTCCCTTTCGTGCATCAGGTCTCCCATCTTTGTAATTCCCTTGTTTGCCCACTCTCGAAAAGATTTTTCGCTGTAACCGGGAGGAAAATTAGGATTTCCCTGCAACGGAAGGTATTTTGAGAATAAGTAAGACAGACCAAAGAGCTTCCTCACATTTTTCCAAGCAATGATTGTATCCCTAAGAATAAGAGACCTTCTTGCTATATATGGGAGTTTTGACACCGGAGTGTGAAGAAGAGAAATCAGTTTCCAAGGAGCTGCCAACTGACTCTCCACACCCAGGTTTGAGTAAAACGAAGTTTTATTCGTCCAATCTAATAAGTGTCTACTGAGGCACGCCATATTATACCCCCTCAAATCTGGAAAATTAAGCCCTCCTTGCTCCTTCTTAATTTTCAACTTTTTCAACGCAATCCTTGGTTTCCTCCCTCTCCACAAGAACCTAGTGAAGTTTTTTTCCAAGTCACTGATATCTGCATGTCTCAAGAGAACAGGAATTGTCTGCAGAGGGTACATTAGCTTCGCTGCCCCCATCATTTTAATCAATTGACAACGTCCCATTAAGGATAGGGGTAGATTCATCCACCTTTCCAGATCCTTTTTAATTTTGGCGAATAGAGGCGGGTAGTTCAGCCTATAAATGGAATGTGGTGATTTCCCTATTTTGATCCCTAGGTAGGTAATCTGCGTCGCCGGTTTAGCAATGCCAAACTCCTCCGCACCAATGCCTTTCCCATCATCTCCCTGGGCTAATGGAAGCAACTCACACTTACTTCTATTCACTGCATAACCTGAGTACTTCCCAAATTCACATAGTAATTCCATGATCTTACCCAAGTGCTGTTTCGGGCGGGCTAAGAATAATATCACGTCATCCGCGAACAAGGCTGCCTTTGCCCTAAACCCTCCAACCTTGATGCCTTCAAATGAATTTGAGTCACACAGCTCCCTGGCCAGTGGTTCTAGAGCTAAATTGAACAGGAGAGGGGATAACGGACATCCCTGTCGGGTACCTTTTTGGAGTTGAAAGGGTTTAGATAAAAAGCCTTGTGTATATACCCTTGCTCTCGGGTTACGGTACATTTGAGATAAGTAGGCCCTAAAATCTCCCTTAAATCCCATCTTATCCAACACTGCCTCCAGCCATGCCCACCGGACATTGTCAAATGCCTTTTCCGCATCTAAGGTGAGCATGGCTGGATGCTCCCCCCCTTCCGGAAGATGTTGAACTCGATCTAGAACAGTCAGGACAGTCCTTATATTGGTTACGGCGGACCTGCCTTTCACAAACCCTACCTGCTCTTTTCCTATCAACTGGGGCAAAAATTTTGCTAAACGATCCGCTACAATCTTGGCCAGCAATTTCGCATCAACATTGATTAAAGATATAGGCCTATACGATCCTGGTGACGTTGGATCCTTCCCTGGCTTGGGGAGTAGCTTAATGTATGACATATTCTCACTATCCAGCGACATACGCCCCTGAAAAACACCTTTGAATAATTCCAAAAGGACATCAGACACCTGAGGTATTAGCGCTTTGAAATATTCCCCTGTGAACCCATCAGGCCCTGGGGCTTTGGAATTACCCAAATGCCTGATGGCCTCCTGCAACTCCTGTAATGATATGTCAGCATTCAGACTAAGTAATTGTTCCTCGGTCAATTTTGGTAGTTTCACTCTATTCAAGATTGTATCTGTCAGATCACACACTGCTTCATCCTTATATAAGGCTTCATAATAGGAGCCTACAATGTTGCTAATAACCGCAGGATCATGACTCCCTTTCCCCTCCTTGTCTACCAGGAACGCAATATGCTGTGGGCTCCTCATTCCCTTAGCTAGGTTTGCTAACAACTTCCCCGATTTATTACCATATTTGTAAAGCTTGGTCTCCATTTCCGACTGTCTCAGAGACTCTCTTTCTTTCACACAATGTTTCAAAATTTCGTCGCTCGACGATCCAATCCTGTCTGTTAATATCTGACGGGTTACTCCTGAAATTAGAATATGCTGTCCTGACTTTCTGACTCGCTTCACTAAAGGATTTTTGGGCTTTCTTTTTCATATTGCCTATATACCCCATAATCTTTCCCCTCATCACCACCTTTGATGTGTTCCAGAACAACTGCGGATCATCTAAGTGGATCTCATTATCAGTCTTGAACTCCTCCCACCAAATGGATAGCTTTTCTACAAACTCTTCCCTTGTACACAGATGAGAAGGAAAGCGCCAGATATAATCTAACCCTCTTGGGAATGACTCAAACAATTCTATGGATACAGGAGCATGATCTGATAGAACCAAGTCGCCAATCTCCGCCCCTTCCACCCTATATGAGAGTGAACGTGAGATAAGTATATAGTCAATCCTTGACCACGAGAGCTGTGAGCTGGAGTAGAATGTAAAACCCCTATCATCCGGATGCAATTGACGCCAGGGGTCTACCAGACTCGCTCCCTCCATGAAGGGTTGCATCCTATTGTCCTGTGGCCCATCAGTCCCAACCCTGTCACCTTCTCGTTTTCTGTCTTCTGCGCCTTTAACCACTGAGTTAAAATCTCCCCCAATGATTTTATGAGGAGTCGCGTCTCCTAGTACCTTGGCCTCCAATTCGCTAAAGAAAACACCATTGCTAGTATTAGGGCCATATACATTGTATATGCTGTATTGCGTATCCTGTACCTGTATCAAAACCTGTGTCCACCTGCCCTTCGTATCCGCAGAATGCCCTATTAACGTGTGATTGAGCTGCTTATTAATTAACGTCAAAACTCCTGCCTTCCTATCACATGCTGAGGAACCAAAAACTGCCCCCACCCATAACCTCTTCATCCTGTCAAAGTCCTTCTCCTCAAGATGAGTCTCTTGTAGAAGTACAATGTCAGGCTTGAGTTTCTTTAGATGCCTGAGGATCATCCATCTTTTATGGGGAGACCTCAGCCCCTTTATGTTCCACGAGATGATCTTCATTTTATATTACCCTCGCAACCAATACCCTTGTAGCCGGATTTCAAATGACGGTCAAGATGGACAAAAGTTACCAAATGCCCCTCTTTTTTTTTTTTTTTTTTCCCCCCCTCCCCCCTTTTCCCCCCTCTTTTTCAAAACTTCTCAATAAATTCTCCTTCCCACCCCCCTTACCCTCTGTCCCTAACCGTTAGAGCAGCCCCTAACTATATATGTTGTATTGGAACTTCCTTTTTTCTGGGTTGCGACCCCCGCTCGACCTCCTACTTCAAACAGTTAATTGCCTATGATCATTTGTCCCCCAAGATGACCATCACATTTAACAAACAGGCTTATTTTGAACGATAAAACATTCTAAATGGTACCGTCCCCCAAACATCAATACCAATGGTAATTATAATCATAAGCAGAACAGAGGATTCATTCCCATTAAGCAACAGGTCCCACTACTACAAGTGGCGGGTCATGCTCAGACCCTAACTTAAACATCACCGGTACAGTCATCTCCTCGGAAACGATCTCCCCTCTCTCCTGGAAGTACGTCTGTTGTCCGTCCCTGAACGGCCTTCTCTTTCACGACGTCTTCTTCCAGTATCTTGAGAGCTCGTCTGCCACCCTTCTCCGTCACTCAAGTCCTGTTGCGGTGATGAGGACCTCTGTCTGCGGTCTTCTCCTCTCTCCTGCCCTCTGTTCTGAAGAGAGTCCAGCATGTCTTCTGCCGCCGACGGCTCATGAAAAATAATTGTAGATCCATCCGCATGGGTGACACGCAGTTTTGCTGGATATAACAGCTGAAATTTGACTTTTCTTTGATATAGCTGCGAACACACATTACTGAATTCTCTTCTTTTCTTCGCAACCGCCGCCGAGTAGTCTGCAAATAGCAGCACATTATGTCCTTGTATTCTGAGAGGGCTTCTCCTATTCCGGAATGCCCTTAAGATGGCTTCCTTATCACAGTAGTCAAGGTACTTCATAATTACTTGCCTAGGTTTTACAGGCGCACCATGCGTCTCCCCTATTCCAGTGGGTCCAATTCTGTGCGCTCTCTCCACCTTATGACGGCCCTCTAGGCCCAAAGCCCGTGGCAGATCCAGTTCACACAGACCCTTCAAGTCTGCTACTTTTACAGACTCTGGCAGGCCTATCAAACGCAAATTGCTGCGTCTCGACCTGTTTTCCAGGTCCTCCACCCTATCCATTAAAATTGCATTTTGTTTGGACAGTTCATTTAGGGTGCGTGCATGGCTGGCGGTGTCACTCTCAACCGACTGCGTTCTCCTCTCCAACTCTTCTAATCTGCCCTCATGCTGGTGAATCGTTTCGTGCAGCTGCTGCAGGGACGCTGACAGCGTTTTCGTCAGCGTGTCCCTGATATCAGGAGCCAGGTAAGTTGCCACCTCTATAGCCAGCGCTTTATAATCGATGCCCTTTGCCAGCGGTGACATCAGTTCTCCTGCTTGCGACTCACCCCCGGCAGGGATATCGATCACCGGCTCAGGTGTTAGAGTGCCCATCTCCGCCATCTTGTCCTGCGAATCTCCCGCGCTGACCAACTTGGTGGACTTAATACTGCCGCTCCTCAAAAGGTACCGCTCCATACAATAATCGCCACGATCAGTTAGACCTGAAACTCTTCTTTGGCAATGATTTCCCACATAAGCACTCGGTGGGGATCTAGTCTGAAGACGAGCGGGCGCCGGAGCTCCTTCACTCCGCTGCTTGCATCCCAGCGCCGGAACCGGAAGTTTGGGGTGTCATTTTACATATACCCATGCTGGGTGAGAGAAATATCTTGGCAAAAGACAACTTTTCCCATTTTTTTTTATACAAAGTTGGCATTTGACCAAGATGTTTATCTCACCCAGCATGGGTATATGTAAAATGACACCCCAAAACACATTCCCCAACTTCTCCTGAGTACGGCGATACAACATGTGTCACACTTTTTTGCAGCCTACATGCGCAAAGGGGCCCAAATTCCTTTTAGGAGGGCATTTTTAGACATTTGGATCCCAGGCTTCTTCTCACGCTTTAGGGCCCCTAAAAAGCCAGGGCAGTATAAATACCCCACATGTGACCCCACTTTGGAAAGAAGACACCCCAAGGTATCCAATGAGGGGCCTGGCAAGTTCATAGAAATTCTTTTTTTTTCGCATAAGTTAGCGGAAATTGATTTTTTTTTTGTTTTTTCTCACAAAGTCTCACTTTCCGCTAACTTAGGACAAAAATTTAAATCTTTCATGGACTCAATATGCCCCTCAGCAAATACCTTGGGGTGTCTTCTTTCCAAAATGGGGTCAGTTGTGGGGTGTTTGTACTGCCCTGGCATTTGAGGGTCTCAGCAATCATTACATGTATGGACAGCATTAGGAGTTTCTGCTATTCTCCTTATATTGAGCATACAGGTAATGAGATTTTTTTTTCCGTTCAGCCTCTGGGCTGAAAGAAAAAAATGAACGGCACAGATTTTTTCATTCGCATCGATCAATGTGGATGAAAAAATCTCTGCCAAAAAAAAAAAAAATGGAGGGGAAAGGCGTCTGCCAGGACATAGGAGCTCCGCCCTACATCCATACCCACTTAGCTCGTATGCCCTGGCAAACCAGATTTCTCCATTCACATCAATCGATGTGGATGAATAAATCATTGCCGGGATTTATTTTTTTATTTTTTTATATATATATATATACAAAGTGTTTGCCAAAGCAAAGGAACGCCGCCTCCTCCTCAGCTCGTATGCCTCGGCAAACATATCTGTTACTGCAGAGGAGAAAATCCCGTCTTGCAGCACCGCATACACCGACTTGCGTGTAATCTGACAGCAGCGCAATGCTTCTGTCAGAATGCACATCGGTGCTGCAGCTAATCGATCGGTTGGTCCACCTGGAAGGTAAAAAGACAAAAAAAAAAAAAAAAAAAAGAAAAAACCAGGCTGCAACGCAATCATTTTATTAACTTTGCAACAGAACATGTAACTTTAACTTTTTAACTGAACATTAACCTTTTTGATTACTGGTGTTTTTTTTTTTTTTTTTTTTTTTTTTTTTACCTTTATAGAACAAACCTCTTCTTCCCCATGGGTCCAAAGATGTGGCGAAGTGCGTTATGCACTTTGTCCCATGTGAAAGGAGACGTTTGCAGCAGCAGTGAGTGAATGGGTCCTAATAGCCCTGTGTGCCTATCCTGGTGAGATGATCCCTATGCTAATAGTGTACCTGTGAGTGGTACTTCCGGAAACACTCTCCAAAGCATAGGGCAGGGTGGTCAGGACAGTCAGGACAGAAATAGCGGGTGTCACGCCTTATTCCACTCCTGCTACAGACACGACATCTTTTTCGGGGTGACGGTTGGGTTGAGGTACCAGGAACGACATTGGGGAAATGTCGCTCGTGTAGACGGCTAACTACACTGGTGGATGGGGCCACGGAACCTCCTGGGTACAGGAGGTTCTCGATGATCTCTTCCTGAAATTTGAGGAAGGATCCAGTTCTCCCAGCCTTACTGTAGAGAACAAAACTATTGTACAGAGCCAATTGAATTAAATATACAGACACCTTCTTATACCAGCGTCTGGTTCTGCGGGAAACTAAATACGGAGACAACATCTGGTCATTGAAGTCCACCCCTCCCATGTGGAGGTTATAGTCGTGGACTGAGAGGGGCTTTTCAATGACACGGGTTGCTCGCTCAGTTTGTATTGTCGTGTCTGCGTGAATGGAGGAGAGCATGTAAACGTCACGCTTGTCTCTCCATTTTACCGCGAGCAGTTCTTCGTTACA
The DNA here is from genome assembly GCF_014858855.1 of Bufo gargarizans. NCBI lineage: Eukaryota > Metazoa > Chordata > Amphibia > Anura > Bufonidae > Bufo > Bufo gargarizans. The sequence continues at coordinate 338,902,269 of NC_058080.1, forward strand.
CAGTGCGGCCCTCTGCCCCCTTGCAAGACGGGTGGTAACGAGCCGTTGGGGGGAAGCCCGCGCGACTAGTTCGCGCGGTACCACAGGCGCCAATCCGTTCTAGAAACAAATGCCTAAAGAGGGCCACACTTGTGTAAAAATTGTCCACATAAAGATGGTACCCCTTGCTGAATAAGGGTGACACCAAGTCCCAAACTGTCTTCCCACTGCTCCCCAGGTAGTCAGGGCAACCGACCGGCTCCAGGGTCTGATCTTTTCCCTCATAGATCCGAAATTTGTGGGTATAGCCTGTGGCCCTTTCACAGAGCTTATACAATTTGACCCCATACCGGGCGCGCTTGCTTGGGATGTATTGTTTGAAGCCAAGGCGCCCGGTAAAATGTATCAGGGACTCGTCTATGCAGATGTTTTGCTCTGGGGTATAAATATCTGCAAATTTCTGGTTGAAATGGTCTATGAGGGGCCGAATTTTGTGGAGCCGGTCAAAAGCAGGGTGGCCCCTAGGACGGGAGGTGGTGTTGTCACTAAAGTGCAGGAAACGCAGGATGGCCTCAAAACGTGCCCTGGACATTGCAGCAGAGAACATGGGCATGTGATGAATCGGGTTCGTGGACCAATATGACCGCAATTCATGCTTTTTTGTCAGGCCCATGTTGAGGAGGAGGCCCAGAAAAGATTTAATTTCGGAAACTTGGACTGGTTTCCACCGGAAAGGCTGGGCATAAAAGCTTCCCGGGTTAGCGGTGATAAATTGTGCGGCATATCTGTTTGTTTCGGCCACAACTATGTCTAAAAGCTCCGCAGTCAAGAACAGCTCAAAAAAATCCCAGGGCCGCACCGATCTGAGCTGTCTCAACCCGAACTCCAGACTGGGCAGTGAAAGGGAAAACTACAGGTGCGGCTGAAGTTGGGGACTGCCAATCAGGGTTTGCCAGCACCTCTGGGATTCTAGGGGCTCTACGGGCACGTCTTTGCGGTGGCTGCGACGGGGTCACTACTGCACGTGCCGCCGTACCAGCTTCAACTGCCCTTCTGGTGCTCGCTACTTCACCAGGTTGTACGGCAGTGCTGGTACTAGGTCCAGGGAGGGCTGGGCTGCTGGTGTATGCCTCACCACGTAATCCGACAGCACCAGCCCCACTCTGCTGCTCTTGAAGCGGATCCTGCGCAACCTGTGGTCTAGCGACACGGGGCCGGGTACGCCTGGTGGTATCAGGGACCTCAGCCTCCCCGTCCGAACTTTGGGTCAGAGAGCCACTGCTTTCTACAGGTTCGTATTCTGACCCGCTGGATTCATCAGATGAGGGTTCCCACTCCTCATCCGACTGGGTCAGAAGCCTGTAGGCCTCTTCAGAAGAATACCCCCTGTTAGACATGTGGGCAACTAAATTTAGGGGTATTCCCTGAGACTACCCAAGAAAAAAAAAGCAAGCCTGTCTTACAAAGGGGAGGCTAGCGAAGTACCGGAGGCCGCTGCGGTTGATAAAAAATATCAAAACTGATTTTTTTTATCGCCGCAGTGCGTGTAAAGTGATTGTGCAGTGAACCAAAAAAAAATTTTTTTTTGTCACTGCGGTGGGGCGGGTGTGGGCGAACGCACGTGTGGGCGACCGATCAGGCCTGATCGGGCAAACACTGCGTTTTGGGTGGAGGGAGAACTAAAGTGACACTAGTACTATTATAGATCTGACCGTGATCAGTTTTGATCACTTCCAGATACTATAAAAGTACAAATGCTGATTAGCGATACGCTAATCAGCGAATAACGGACTGCGGTGCGGTGGGCTGGGCGCTAACTGATTGCTAACTACCTAACCAAAGGGCCTAAACTATACCTAAAACCTAACGGTCAATACCAGTGAAAAAAAAAAGTGACAGTTTACACTGATCACTTTTTTCCTTTCACTAGTGATTGATAAAAGGGTGATCAAAGGGTTAATTGGGGTTCAGGGGGGTGATCTGGGGCTAAAGTGTGCTGTTTGGTGTACTCACTGTGAAGCCTGCTCCTCTGCTGGATCCAACCGACTAAAAGAACCAGCAGAGGAGCAGGCAGCCATATAACAGATCATATTTACAAATATGATCTGTTATCTGGCTTCTGATTGGATTTTTTAAAAATCAGCAACCTGCCAGCCAATGATCACGGCTGGCAGGTTGCTGACAAAATACTCCTGAACGAAATGCCGGCGCGAACTGCGCATGCGCGGGCGCATATTCGCGTCGTCTCGCGAGATGACGCGTATATGCGTGACTGTGCGCAGCGCTGCCGCCTCCGGACCGCACATCTGCGTTAGGCGGTCCGGAGGCGGTTAATGGTACATACTCAGATTGGGTCACTGTCACTAGTGGAGTACCTCAGGGGTCAGTATTGGGCCCTATTCTGTTCAATATATTTATTAATGATCTTGTAGAAGGCTTGCATAGTAAAATATCAATTTTCGCAGATGACACTAAACTGTGTAAAGTAATTAACACTGAATGAGGACAGTATACTGCTACAGAGCGATCTGGATAGACTGGAGGCTTGGGCAGATAAGTGGCAGATGAGGTTTAACACTGACAAATGTAAAGTTATGCACATGGGAAGGAATAATGCAAGTCATCCGTACTTATTAAATGGTAAAACACTCGGTAACACTGACATGGAAAAAGATCTAGGAATTTTAATAAACAGCAAACTAAGCTGCAAAAAATCAGTGTCAGGCAGCTGCTGCCAAGGCCAATAAGATAATGGGTTGCATCAAAAGGGGCATAGATGCCTGTGATAAGAACATAGTCCTACCACTTTACAAATCATTAATCAGACCACACATGGAGTACTGTGTACAGTTCTGGGCTCCAGTGAACAAAGCAGACATAGCAGAGCTGGAGAGGGTCCAGAGGAGGGCAACTAAAGTAATAACTGGAATGGGGCAACTACAGTACCCTGAAAGATTATCAAAATTAGGGTTATTCACTTTAGAAAAAAAGCGACTGAGAGGAGATCTAATTAATATGTATAAATATATCAGGGGTCAGTACAGAGATCTATCCCATCATCTATTCATTCCCAGGACGGTGACTGTGACGAGGGGACATCCTCTGCGTCTGGAGGAAAGAAGGTTTGTACACATAGAAGAGGATTCTTTACGGTAAGAGCAGTGAGACTATGGAACTCTCTGCCTGAGGAGGTGGTGATGGTGAGTACAATAAAGGAATTCAAGAGGGGCCTGGATGTATTTCTGGAGCGTAATAATATTACAGGCTATAGCTACTAGAGAGAGATTGTTGATCCAGGGATTTATACTGATTGCCTGATTGGAGTCGGGAAGGAATATTTATTCCCCTAAAGTGAGGAAAATTGGCTTCTACCTCACAGGGTTTTTTTGCCTTCCTCTGGATCAACTTGCAGGATGACAGGCCGAACTGGATGGACAAATGTCTTTTTTCGGCCTTATGTACTATGTTACTATGTCAGTCATGGCCATATTATAAAATGTTTCGATGTGTGGGCATCTGCTTTCAAGAGGGTAAAAATTTGATTTTGGTTTAATCTTGGAGGGGATTATTGCTTTACTTATTGGAGGGTTACGGGGACTGTCCACGGTGAGAGAAGAGGATGTCGTACTGGGGCTAGGTGTCATATCTGTTGTACAGAGACCGGTTATGGTATTTACTTCAAAAGTGTTGACTACTCCTGTGGTTGGGTTAGAATGAGTGTCTTGATTGTGAAATGTCTATTGAGGGAGAGTTTTCTGAAAAATGCATTCAAGTTGCCGAAAAGTTCAAAAGGATCAGGGCCATTAGTGGGGCAAGAGGACAATCCCTAACCTAAAAGTTTAATCTCATTGTATGTAAGTGAACATTTAGATAATAAATAAAGATGGCATTCTCCTTTTCTTTTACTTTAGTGCTATGGGTAGGGTCTAGAGTTGAACGGACACCTGGCTGTTCGGGTTCGACGAGTTCGGGACTTGAACTTGACCCCGAACCCCATTAACCCCTTAAGGACACATGACGTACCGTTACGGCATGTTTCCCGAGTCCTTAAGGACACATGACGTACCGGTACGTCATGGCTTTAAATAGCGATGCCGGCGCCGCGGGGGTTAATCGGAACGGGATGCCGGCTGAAATCATTCAGCCGGCATCCTGTAACAATGCAGGGGGGGGTCATTTGACCCCCCCGCATCGACGATCGCAGAAAACCGCAGGTCAATTCAGACCTGCGGTTTTCTGCGTTTCCGGTCCATTCGGGTGTCCTGTGACCCGATGAACCGGAAAAAGACTGCGATCGGTGGCGTAATTTTACACCACCAATCGCAGTCCGAGGATTTGCAGAGGCGGAGCTGGCCCTGGTGCTGAACGCCGCTGTCCAGGGTGCTGATTGGTGCAGGGGAGAGAGGCGCGAGATTCAAACTTCCTGCGCTCCTCTCTCCCCTCCTCTTCCTGTCCAGCACCCTGACCGTGCAGCATCGTCCAGGACCAGCTCCTGTGTCCCCCTAAATCGTCATCCATCACCCTCCTGCACCCATCGCCACCCAGGTAGGTTAGGGTCAGTGAGGGAGAGGCACCTTTAGGCAGGGATAGAAGGGAAAAGTTAGAAAAAAAAAAAAAGCACATTTATTCCAAACTTTTTTTTTTATCAGCTACCAGACCCCAGACCCCCCCTGCCACTTGCATCCCCCCCACCACCAGCCCCCCCCCCCCACCAGACCCTTCCCCCACCACCACTTTTTTTTTTCTGCGTGCGCTGACTGGCCGGCACTTTTTAGCGTCCGTCCACTGTTAGCGCATCGCCCGCCCCACCACCCCACCGACCGCTGATCAGCGTTGAACCGCTGATCAGCAAGTTTGAACTTTTTTTTTTTTTTTTTCCTAACACTTGCCCATTTTTTTTGCCTGGACTTTTTAGTACGTGAACACCCGTGCCCCCACACACACGCACATAGAATAAAGGTTTACACGCACGCACATACACACGCACACACACACACCCATGGCCCGCCGGGTGTTCTCGGCCGAGGAGGCATATGCCCAGATTGCCTCCGACTCTGAGAGCCCCAGTGAGGATGAGGATGACCCCACGTTCCTTTTGTCATCCGCATCCTCCTCATCATGATCGGATGACGATGAGCCACCAAGGCAGCGGAGACGCCGCCAGGGGCCACACATGCTAGGGATCCTGTGGCCCACCCTAGTACGAGCCGCCCTGGGGTTTGTACTGGTTTCCCGGCCCACCAAATAAGTTCACCGGAGCCCCCTGCCGATGAACTTAGCTGGTCTCCCCCAGTGGACTTTGAGCCTGAGATTCCGGATTTCGCTGGCAATCCTGGAATCCAGATTCCCACAGTGGGGTTTACTGAAATAGACTTTTTTAGTTTTTTTTTTCAGTAACCCACTGGTGAATCTGATGGTGGAGCAGACGAATCTGTACGCCCAACAGTTCGTCGCTCAAAACCCGGGCTCATTTTTGGCTAGACCCGGTGGCTGGACGCCGGTCAGTGCAGCCGAGATGAGGACATTTTGGGGCCTCGTGCTGCATATGGGTCTAGTGCAAAAACCCAGTGTCAGGCTGTACTGGAGTGGGGACGTCCTATACCAGACCCCACTGTACAGTACGGCCATGACACGCTCCCGGTTTGAGGCCATCCGGAAATGTCTGCATTATTCCGATAATGCAGCATGTCCCCCCCGAAGTGATCCTGCCTATGACCGGCTGTACAAGATACGGCCGGTCATCGATCACTTTGGGGCCACATTTCAGCAGGCCTACGTACCTGGAAGGGAGGTCGCGGTTGATGAGTCTCTCGTTGCGTTCAAGGGGAGACTCAGTTTCCGCCAATACATTCCCACAAAGCGGGCGAGGTATGGCGTGAAGCTATACAAAATTTGTGAGAGTACCTCAGGGTACACTTACAAATTTCGTGTGTACGAGGGGCGAGATTCCCGGATTCAACCACCAGAATGTCCCCCCACTCTGGGTGTTACCGGGAAACTCGTGTGGGACCTTATGTACCCACTGCTGGATAAGGGTTACCACTTGTACGTGGACAACTTTTATACCAGCATTCCCTTGTTCAGGTCCCTTGCCACCAGATCCACGTTCGCTTGTGGGACCGTGCGGAAAAATCAACGCGGCCTCCCTGCCCACCCCCTTCAGGTACCTATCCCCAGGGGTGAGACCCGTGCCCTTACCAGTGGAATCCTGTTGCTGGTCAGGTATAAGGACAAGAGGGATGTCCTTATGCTGTCCACAATCCACGGTAACAGCACCACCCCAGTCTCTGTGCGAGGTACCACGGCAACGGTCCTCAAGCCCGATTGTATCGTCGACTACAATCGGTATATGGGAGGAGTTGATCTCTCTGATTAAGTCCTCAAGCCATATAATGCCATGCGCAAAACCCGGGCATGGTACAAAAAAGTTGCGGTCTACATGGTGCAGGTTGCCATGTACAACTCTTTTGTACTATCCCGAAGCGCTGGCAGCACAGGGACATTCCTCCAATTCTATGAGGCAGTCCTCAAAGACCTGATCTTTTCGGACCGGGAAAGAGCAGGCCGGAGTACCTCGGGAACTGGAGGCGCCCGGATCGTCCCTGGCCAACACTTTCCAGGTGTGGTCCCCCATACTGGAAAGAAAGGAAGAAACCAAAAAAGATGCAGAGTGTGTCACAAGAGGGGGATACGGAAGGACACCACTACTCAGTGTGACACTTGCCCCGATCATCCGGGCCTCTGCGTTATCGATTGCTTCAGGGAGTATCACACTTCCATGGAGTACTAAATTTTTATAATCTCCAACAGTCCCCTAGAGAACATAAAACACTATGTCTCTCAGACTTTGGAGACACAGAAACAATTTTTTTCCCCCAAAAAAATATTAGTTTTAGTGCAGGCATCCTCAAACTGCGGCCCTCCAGATGTTGTAAAACTATAACTCCCAGCATGCCCAGACAACCTACAGCCATCAGCAGGGCATGGTGGGAATTGTAGTTTTACAACATCTGGAGGGCCGCAGTTTTAGGATGCCTGCTTAGTGTCTCCAAAGTCTGAGAGCCATACATATTGGGCATCGTCGCGTGCGTAAAAGTCGTCGCTATAAAAATAATATTTGACCAAACCCCTCGGATGAACGGTGTTAAAAATATAAAATAAAAACGGTGCCAAAACACCCATTTTTGGGCAAAATTTCCATGCTAACCCTGCCTTCTGAGGTGCTGGCGATGCCCCAGCTGCGTTGGCGACCTCTTTTTCGTCCTCTGCCTTCGCCTTGTGCTTCCACTGTGCCCCCACTGTCAGGTGGGAATGCCACCAGCAGCGCGTCTACCAGCGTGCGCTTGTACTCGAGCATCTTACAATCACGCTCCAGTGATGGAATTAAGGACGGTACATTGTCCTTGTAACGGGAATCCAGCAGTGTGGCCACCCAGTAATCAGCACAAGTTACAATGTGGCCAACTCGGAGGCACTGCAGCATGTAATCGCTCATGTGTGCCAGGCTGCCCAGAGGCAACGAAAAGCTGTCCTCTGTGAGAGGTGTATAGTCTGTGTCCTCTGTATCCCTCCATCCACGCACCAGTGATGGCCATGAGCTGGTCTGGGTGCCACCCCGCTGTGAACATGGTTCCTCCTCCATCTCCTCATAGTCCACCTCCTCATCCTCCAGAACTTTGCCCTGGCTGGACAATTGTGTACCTTGGGTTTGTGGGTGCAGGAACCCACCCTCGGAGCCACTTGGGAATAACTGGCCGGAAACCCTACAAAATGATCCCTATTCCTCCTCCTTCTGTGCCACACATTTCAAGGAGGCATAGAAGTGGGATAGTAACGCTGAGAATGGCGTTATCGGCACTGGCCATATTGGAGGAGTACTTGAAACAGCGCAACAAAGAACACAGGTCTCGCATGGAGGCCCAGTCATTGGTGCCGAAGTGGTGCTATTCCGCCGAGCTACTAACCCGTGCGTGCTGCAGCAGCTGACGCGCCACTATCGCCTGCTGCTGCTCACACAGTCTGGCCAGCATGTGCAGGGTGGAGTTCCACCTTGTGGGCATGTCGCATATGAGGCGGTGAGCGGGAAGGCGGAAGTTACGCTGCAGCGCTGACAGGCGAGCAGCAGCAGGGTGAGAACGCCGAAAGCCCGCATTTTATGCAGCAGCTCTGACATATTGGGGTAAGTTTTAAGGAATCTCTGCACCACCAAATTCAGCACATGGGCCAGGCAAGGGATGTGCATCAAATCGGCTAGTCCCAGAGCTGCTACGAGATTTTGCCCATTATCGCACACCACCAGGCCGGGCTTGAGGCTGACTGGCACAAACCCCTCATCGGTCTGTTGTTCAAAGCCCGTACACAGCTCCTGTGCGGTGTGGGGTTTGTCCCCCAAACAGATACGTTTTAAAATTGCCTGCTGTCGTTTACCCCTGGCTGTACTGAAGTTGGTGGTGAAGGTGTTATTGTGACCGGATGAGGAGCTGGTAGAGGATGAGGAAGCAGAGTAAGAGGAGGAAGTAACAGGAGGCAAACTGAAGCGCCCTACAATCCTCCGTGGTGGAAGGACATGCGCCAAACTGCTATCCGCCGTAGGCCCAGCCGCCACTGCATTTACCCAGTGTGCTGTTATGAAGATATAACGGCCCTGACCGTGCTTACTGGTCCACGTATCCGTAGTCAGGTGCACCTTGCCACAGATGGCATTGCACAGTGCACACCAGATTTTGTCCCCTACTTGGTTGTGCAGAGAAGGGATGGCTCGCCTTGAAAAGTAGTGGCGTCTGGGCACGACGTACTGTGGGACAGCCACCGCCATAAGGCCTTTAAAACTATCCGTCTCCACCAGACGGAATGACAGCATTTCAAAGGCCAGTAATTTAGAAATGCTTGCATTCAGGGCTAGGGATCGCGGGTGGGTACTTCCTCTTCCTCTCCAGCGTTTGGCAGATAGAGAGCTAAACGCTTCGGTGGGACATTATAGAGATGCTTGGTGACCCAGGTGTTGGTGTTGCTGGCAGATCCTCTGTTTGCGGGGTGTCAGGTGGCACTGTCACTCCAGAGGTGGATGAAGAGGCCGAGAATGCAGCATAAGAGGAAGCAGGAGAAGCCAGAGACCTTTCTTGGTTTTTGAGGTGTCTACTCCACTGCAGCTCGTGCTTTGCACTTAAATGCCTGGTCATGCAGGTTGTGCTCAGGTTGAGAACATTTATGCCTCGCTTAAGGCTCTGATTGCACAGCGTGCAAACCACTCATGTCTTGTCATCAGCACATTGTCTGAAGAACTGCCACGCCTGGGAACTCCTTGGTGCTGGCTTTGGTGTGCTCGGTCCCTTGCTGTGGTGGGCAGTAGCAGCCGTACTTTCTAGAGGATAGCCGCTCCGCTTTTGCACCCTGCTCCCTCTTCTGCTGTGCTGGTGGCTCTGTGCAACCATCGCCTCTTCCTCCGAACTACATAGGTCACTCGCATGACCTTGATTCCATGTGAGGTCGAGGACCTCATTGTCCTCCACATCATCTTCCACCCAGTCTTCACCCCTGCCTTCCTCGGTCTGCACACTTTCGAAAGCCCCAGCAGTTGGCACCTGTGTTTTGACATCATCTGAGACGTGCTGCGATGGTCCTCCCATGTACTCATCTTGAAAGATAAGTGGTTGGGCATCGTTGCACTCAATCTATTCTGCAGGGCTAGGTGGATGGCCCTGGAAACCCTGCTAACAATGTCATCAAAAAGCAGAAGAGACTGCTGCATGACTTGGGGCTCAGACTGCTTGGCTGATTTGCAAGGGGGGTGAGGTGAAAGACTGATGGACATCGGCTGCAGGTGCCAACTGTGGTCTTTCAGCAGGAGACTGGGTGGGAGACAATGTGAAGGAACTGGATCCACTGTCAGCAACCCAATCTACTATCGCCTGTACTTCAGGCCTCACTATTGGTAGAGCAGCATTAGGCCCGAACAAATGCCTCTGCAGGTTTTGTCGCTTACTCGCACCTGAGGAAGGGGTTTTACTTGTGCGTGTAGCTGGCACAGATCGACCACGTCCTCTCCCTGCAACAGGAGCTCCACCAGCAGCACCACGACCTGGGCCGTGTCCCTTATTTGACGCTCTCCTCATATTTTTCGAATTTAGGATCTTGCACTAAATGGGTGTTTAATTAATAGTAGAATAGGACGACAGTATGTAAATGGTGTATCTCACACAGCCTGAACCAGACTAGGCCTCAATTAAAGATTTTTTTGCCCAAAATGGCTGTATTTCAAATGCCTGAATCAAACCCCTGTATGTAGAGGGTGTATCTCACACGGCCTGAACCAGACTAGGCCTCAATTAAAGATTTTTTTGCCCAAAATGGCTGTATTTCAAATGCCTGAATCAAACCCCTGTATGTAGAGGGTGTATCTCGCACGGCCTGAACCAATGTAGGCCTGAATTCAATATTGGTGCACGAAATGTCAGTATTTAGTCTCTGAATGTAACCCAAATGTATTAAGGGTGTATCTCACAATGACATCTGCATCAAATGCTGCCAACTAAATTTTTTGTGCCCAAACGAGTGTTTGTTGAACAACTGAATTTGACAGCAGTATATAAGCCTGTAATTTCACATATGCTGATGCTGCAACGCCTGAAAATAGTGTTTTTTGTCAAAAAAGTGTGTTTTGAAAATCCCAGAAAATGATGGGTGTATTTCAATCTTAACCACTTCAACCCCGCTAGCTGAAACCCCCTTAATGACCAGACCACTTTTTACACTTCTGCACTACACTACTTTCACTGTTTATTGCTCGGTCATGCAACTTACCACCCAAATGAATTTTACCTCCTTTTCTTCTCACTAATAGAGTCTTCATTTGGTGGTGTTTCATTGCTGCTGACATTTTTACTTTTTTTGTTATTAATCGAAATTTAACGGGTTTTTTTGCAAAAAAATGACATTTTTCACTTTCAGTTGTAAAATTTTGCAAAAAAAACAACATCCATAAATAAATTTTTCGCTAAATTTATTGTTCTACATGTCTTTGATAAAAAAAAATGTTTGGGTAAAAAAAAGCATAGGGCAGGGTGGTCAGGACAGAAATAGCGGGTGTCACGCCTTATTCCACTCCTGCTACAGACACAACATCTTTTTCGGGGTGACGGTTGGGTTGAGGTACCGGCAACGACATTGGGGAAATGTCGCTCGTGTAGACGGCTAACTACACTGGTGGATGGGGCCACGGAACCTCCTGGGTACAGGAGGTTCTCGATGATCTCTTCCCGAAATTTGAGGAAGGATCATGTTCTCCCAGCCTTACTGTAGAGAACAAAACTATTATACAGAGCTAATTGAATCAAATATACAGACACCTTCTTATACCAGCGTCTGGTTCTGCGGGACACTAAATACGGAGACAACATCTGGTCATTGAAGTCCACCCCTCCCATGTGAAGGTTATAGTCGTGGACTGAGAGGGGCTTTTCAATGACACGGGTTGCTCGCTCAATTTGGATTGTCGTGTCTGCGTGAATGGAGGAGAGCATGTAAACGTCACGCCTGTCTCTCCATTTCACCGCGAGCAGTTCTTCGTTGCACAAGGCAGCCCTCTCCCCACTTGCAAGACGGGTGGAAACGAGCCGTTGGGGGAAGCCCGCGCGACTAGTTCGCGCGGTGCCACAGGCGCCAATCTGTTCTAGAAACAAATGCCTGAAGAGGGCCACACTTGTGTAGAAATTGTCCACATAAAGATGGTACCCCTTGCCGAATAAGGGTAACACCAAGTCCCAGACTGTCTTCCCACTGCTCCCCAGGTAGTCAGGGCAACCGACCGGCTCCAGGGTCTGATCTTTTCCCTCATAGACACAAAATTTGTGGGTATAGCCTGTGGCCCTTTCACAGAGCTTATACAATTTGACCCCATACCGGGCGCGCTTGCTTGGGATGTATTGTTTGAAGCCAAGGCGGCCGGTAAAATGTATTAGGGACTCGTCTATGCAGATGTTTTGCTCTGGGGTATACAAATCTGCAAATTTCTGGTTGAAAATGGTCTATGAGGGGCCGAATTTTGTGGAGCCGGTCAAAAGCTGGGTGGCCTCTGGGACGGGAGGTGGTGTTGTCGCTAAAGTGCAGGAAACGCAGGATGGTCTCAAATCGTGTCCTGGACATAGCAGCAGAGAACAGGGGCATGTGATGAATTGGGTTTGTGGACCAATATGACCGCAATTCATGCTTTTTAGTTAGACCCATGTTGAGGAGAAGGCCCAGAAAAATTTTCATTTCGGAAACTTGGACTGGTTTCCACCGGAAAGGCTGGGCATAAAAGCTTCCCGGGTTGGCGGTTATAAATTGTGTGGCATACCGATTTGTTTCTGCCATAACTAAGTCTAAGAGCTCCGCAGTCAAGAACAGCTCAAAAAATCCCAGGGCCGAACCGATCTGAGCTGTCTCAACCCGAACTCCAGACTGGGCGGTGAAAGGGGGAACTACAGGTGCGGCTGAAGTTGGGGACTGCCAATCAGGGTTTGCCAGCACCTCAGGGATTCTAGGGGCTCTACGGGCCCATCTTTGCGGTGGCTGCGACGGGGTAACTACGGCACGTGCCACCGTACCAGCTTCAACTGCCCTTCTGGTGCTCGCCACTTCACCATGTTGTACGGCAGTGCTGGTACTAGGTCCAGGATGGGCTGCGCTGCTGGTGTATGCCTCACCACGTAATCCGACAGCGCCAGCCCCACTCTGCTGCCCTTGAAGCGGATCCTGCGCAACCTGTGGTCTAGCGACACGGGGCCGGGTACGCCTGGTGCTATCAGGGACCTCAGCCTCCTCGTCCGAACTTTGGGTCAGAGTGCCACTGCTTTCTACAGGTTCATATTCTGACCCGCTAGATTTATCAGATGAGGGTTCCCATTCCTCAACCGACTGGGTCAGAAGCCTGTAGGCCTCTTCAGAGGAATACCCCCTGTTTGACATTTGGGCAACTAAATTTAGGGGTATTCCCTGAGACTACCCAAGAAAAAAAAGCAAGCCTGTCTTACAAATGGGAGGCTAGCGAAGTACCGGAGGCCGCTGCGGTTGATAAAAAAAATATAAAAACTGATTTTTTTTTATCGCCTCAGCGCGTGTAAAGTGAATGTGCAGTTATTAAAAAATAATCATTTTTTGTCACTGCGGTGGGGCGGGCGTGGGCGAACACGCGTGTGGGCAACCGATCAGGCCTGATCGGGCAAACACTGCGTTTTTGTCACGACCATGTCATGGCCGTGACTCCTTGGGAGCCGCATACAGTAGCCCGCGGTTTGGGTTGTAGTGTGAACCGCAGCTGGAGGCATAATGTTGTAGGCCTCAAGTGCGGTTGCCGCGGACAACAGCTATGTGTGCGGTTCCCTTGGAGTTGTGTGCACGTTTGTAAGCACTTTTGTATGTCTGTGTGCACTTTGTTTATGTTTGGTGTGCACTGACATCTTCCCTTCACTGTGGCTGTCCGTGGCAATGTTTGGTTGTATGGTGTACATGTGGTGGCAGTGTCCCGGTCTTCGGGCATCGCACGGCTGAGGGTTTTCCCCATCCTCAGCCGTGACAGTTTTGGGTGGAGGGCGAACTAAGGTGACACTAATACTATTATAGATCTGACTGTGATCAGTTTTGATCACTTACAGATACTATAAAAGTACAAATGCTGATTAGCGATACGCTAATCAGCGACTGCGGTGGGCTGGGAGCTAAACAATCGCTAAACTACCTAACCAAGGGGCCTAAACTATCCTAAACCTAACAGTCAATACCAGTGAAAAAAAAAAGAGACAGTTTACACTGATCACTTTTTTCCCTTTCACTAGGTGATTGACAGGGGGTGATCAAGGTGTTATTTGGGGTGATGGGGTGATGGAGGGTGATCTGGGGCTAAGTGAAGTGTTGGTGGGTACTCACAGTGATGCCTGCTCCTCTGCTGAGACCAACCGACGAAAAGGACCAGCTGAGGAGCAGGGAAGCCTTTTAACACATGATATTTACTAATATGATGTGTTAGCTGGCTTCTGATTCGATTTTTTCAAAATCAGCAACCTGCCAGCGACGATCATTGGCTGGCAGGTTGCTGACTAAATACTCCTTTAACTTTTGCCGGCCCGTGATGCGCATGCGCGGGCCGTCTCTGACCGAAATCTCGCGTCTCGAGAGATGACGCACAGATGCGTCCAGGAGGAATGAATCAACCACCTTCCAGACGCATCCGTGCGTTAGGCGGTCCGGAGGTGGTTAAATTGCACACTGACTAATCAAGATGTTGTAGATTGCTAAAAAAAAGGTTTTTTTTTGGTAACAGAATATGAAAGCTGTATATATTAAACTTGAATTTAACACTTGCAGATCTGGAAAATACTGTTTTTAAAAAAAAAAAAAAAGTGTGTTTTTCAAAGCCCAGAAAATGATGGGTGTATTTCTAGCTTAAATTGCACACTGACTAATCCAGATGTTATAGTTTGCCGAAAATAATGGTGATTTGCAATGTCCCAAAAGCTCAGATGCAGTGCTGCTGCACTGAGCTTGCATAAAATGGCTGCCGCCACACACCTAACTAACAGATTTTTTGGTCAATGGCCTCAGGGCAGGGTAAAACGATTGTGCCCTGCACCCACACAACTATTTCTCTGTAGATCGCTGAGTTAGATTCTCTCCTATTCTCTCCCTGAAATCACAAGTACAGCAGCATCCTCTCCCTACACTTGTAACAGCAGAGTGATGTGCAGCACTACATGACTCAAGCTTATATAGAGCCTGGGTCACATGCTGCTCTGGCCAATCACAGCCATGCCATTAGTAGGCATGGCTGTGATGGCTTTTAAGGTCAGACAGTTAACTGCTTGTCGATTGGCTGCTCTTCAGCCTTTTAAAAAGTGCCAAGAAAGCGCTGAACACCGAACCCGAACTTTTGCGGAAATGTTCGGGTCCGGGGTCCAAAAATCCTAAAGTTCGGTACATACCCAAACTTTAAAGTCGTGGTTCGCTCAACCCTAGTAGGGTGTATTGGTATTCCGATTTTTTGGGTTTGGGTCTTTTGTTTAACGGTGCGCTTGTCTCTACCTCCTTGGCATTCTCTAGTCCTATGTTTGGTCGTTTTTTCTTGATACTTGATACCGGAGTATAAAAATGAGTGATTTTTAGTGTTCGAGAGGTGGACGGAGTGCTGAGATGAAATGATTCTAATGGCTTGATAAGGGGACTAAGGGGATAGGATACTGGTGAGAATCCTTCTTAATGGTGGGGTGGGATTGGGAGTCCGCACTATATGGGAGACTCTGTCTAAAAAAAGAGTCCTCTGTCAAATTAGGTGGAAGGGTCAAAAAGTGGTCTGAATCGATAGACGTTGATGAATAAGTAGAGATATTAGAACCTTCTACGTCTAGTATGATATTGGAATCAGCTATTGAGAGGTGGAGCTTGATGTATATTGACCAGTGATGTTGTATGGGGGTCTTCAGTAGTATTTGTCTCGAACTTTGGTGTTGTATCTATAACTAGGGAGATGGCCGTGTTTCTGCTCAGACTGGATTCCTGTTCTCTTAGGATGACTGCGGGGGATGAGGGGGTCTTAGTTATTTCTGTCCTGGGGACGGGGGTCGAAATGGGAACACGGGTGAGAAGTTTGGCCACAGTCTTAGAGGTGTGGGCATGGGTGGAAGCAAAAGGGGGAAGTACATTCGCAATGTGATTCACTGTGGCAGAAGATATAGTGAGCACAAGTGTACGAGTAGGATGTGTGGAGTTGAAAGCCTTAATATACTAATAGTTTTGTTGATGTATCTTGGATGGGAAGAGACGGGGGCTTCATTATTTCTCTTATTATTTGTAGTGTTTTTACGTGTCCTACTATTGTGAAAGGTGATGTCACGGAAGGTGTACAGGAAACAAGACAATGCAAAATGAATATATGACTCACTGGATCCAAAACTAAGGAACAAAAGGGAGACCCCTGCATAAGACCTGGCACTCTCCCTGACTGCTCAGCCTATGCGAACACCCCAATGGTGGATGATCGCATATCCTCGTATCTCGACTATATAACACCTGAACACCCTACAATAGTGAGGGGACGCGACCACCGGCTCCCTACACTAGACACGGAGGGAGTCAGGGTCACCTGGGATCCAGCAGAAAATCACAAATAAATGTACAACACTTATCTTGTAGGAGACTGGGAAATAGGATCAGCCTGCACACACACTCCAGGAAGTTGTATAAACCGCACACTAATGCATTATGGGGAGGAATTTAAAGGGATGCAATCAGTCCAACTACATGACAGCTGAGAGAGGCTAACGAGATGAGGAACTGAAAACCAAAACAAAGAAAGCTCAAGGAGGAGGTTCTGAAAGGCATCTGTCAGAGCTTCTCAGATGTCTGGTTGTGACAGTACCCCTCCTTCTACGAGTGGACTCCGGACACTCAGAGCCCACCTTCTCAGGATGGGACCTATGGAAAGCCCTGATGAGACGAGTGGCCTTAATGTCCGTCACTGGGACCCACATCCTCTCCTCAGGACCATAACCCTCCCAATGAACGAGGTACTGGAGAGAACCGCGGACAACACGAGAATCCACAATCCTAGAGACCTGAAATTCAAGATTCCCATCAACCATAATCGGAGGAGGCGCCAAGGGTGAGGGTACAATGGGTTGAACATAAGGTTTTAATAAGGACTTATGAAAAACATTATGGATCTTCCAAGTCTGAGGAAGATCAAGACGGTAGGCAACAGGATTGATGACAGACAGGATTTTTTAAGGCCCAATAAACTTAGGACCCAACTTCCAGGAGGGAACGACAACCACACCAGATCACCAACATTCAGGTCCGGACCAGGCACACGTCTCTTATCTGCCACATGCTTATATCTCTCACTCATGCTCTTTAGATTATCCTGAATCTTTTGCCAAATAGATGACAAAGACAAGGAGAATCTGTCCTCATCAGGTAAACCAGAAGACCCCTCTCCCGAGAAAGTCCCAAACTGCGGATGAAACCCATATGCACCAAAAAATGGTGACTTATCAGAGGACTCCTGACGACGGTTATTTAAAGCAAACTCAGCAAGAGACAAAAAAGAACACCAATCCTCTTGATTCTCCGCCACAAAACAGCGCAGATATGTCTCCAGATTCTGATTGACGCGCTCTGTCTGGCCATTCGACTGCGGGTGGAAAGCAGAAGAGAATGACAACCGAATCCCCAAGCGAGAACAGAAAGCCTTCCAGAATCTGGAAACAAACTGCGTGCCCCTATCAGAGACTATGTCTGAAGGAATACCATGCTTTTTGACAATATGATCAATAAATGCCTGCGCCAGCGTCTTAGCATTGGGCAAACCAGGAAAAGGGATGAAATGCACCATTTTGCTAAAACGGTCCACCACCACCAGAATCACAGTCTTCCCCGAGGAACGAGGCAGGTCCGTTATGAAGTCCATGGACAGATGTGTCCAAGGACGGGAAGGAATGGGTAAGGGAAGGAGAGGACCTGATGGCCGTGAATGAGGGACTTTGGCACGAGCGCAAGTCTCGCAGGCTGCCAAAAAACCGTCAACCGACTTACGAAGCGCAGGCCACCAGAATCTCCGAGCGATGAGATCCACTGTGGCTCTTGCCCCCGGGTGCCCAGCAAGGACCGTATCGTGGTGTTCCTTAAAAATCTTGTGTCTTAAAGCGAGAGGCACAAACAACCTCCCAGGAGGACAAAGATAAGGAGACTCTGACTGGGCTGCCTGCACTTCTGCCTCCAATTCAGGAAAAAGAGCAGAGACCACCACACCTTCAGCCAAAATGGGACCCGGGTCTTCAAAATTCCCACCTCCCGGAAAACAACGTGACAAGGCATCTGCCTTCACATTCTTAACCCCAGGGCGGAACGTGACAACAAAATTAAACCTTGAAAAGAACAAAGACCATCTGGCCTGTCTCGGGTTCAGACGCTTGGCTGACTCCAAGTATGCCCGATTTTTATGGTCAGTAAACACGGTAATAGGGTGTCTGGCTCCCTCTAGCCAATGGCGCCATTCCTCAAAAGCCAACTTGATGGCCAACAATTCCCTATCTCCCACATCGTAATTTCTCTCTACGGAGGAGAGTTTCTTCGACAAAAAGGAACACGGTCGCCATTTGGCAGGAGAGGAGCCCTGAGACAAGACCGCACCCACACCCACCTCAGAAGCATCAACCTCAACTATGAAGGGTAGAGAAATATCAGGTTGTACCAAGATGGGAGCGGAAGCAAAACTCTCCTTGATATTAGAAAAGGCCTTACGGGCCTCTACCGACCAGGAAGAAAAATCTACCCCCTTTCTGGTCATATCAGTGAGAGGTTTAACAATAGAGGAATAATTCAAAATAAACTTCCTGTAATAATTGGCAAAGCCCAAAAAACGCATCAGCGCCTTCTGATTCTCAGGAAGCTCCCACTCAAGCACAGCGCAGACCTTCTCGGGGTCCATGCGAAAACCAGAAGCGGAGAGAAGAAACCCCAGAAATTGAATTTCTAGAACCGCAAACACACACTTTTCCAGTTTTGCGTATAATTTATTCTCCTGCAGGATGAGCAAGACCTGACGTAAGTGTTCCTTATGAGTTTTGAAATCAGAAGAAAAAATCAAAATGTCATCCAAATACACTAATACAAATTTTCCCATTAAATGATAAAAAATGCTGTTCACGAAATGCTTAAAAAACGGCTGGGGCATTCATCAAACCAAAAGGCATAACCAAATTCTCAAAATGGCCCTCATGGGTATTGAAGGCCGTCTTCCATTCGTCTCCTTCTCTGACCCTGACCAGGTTGTATGCCCCTCTTAGATCTAATTTGGAAAAGACTTTAGCCCCAACAATCTGGTTAAACAGGTCTGGGATCAGAGGAAGCAGATAAGGGTTACGAATAGTGATACTGTTCAGCTCCCTGAAATCCAGACAAGGTCTTAAAGAACCATCTTTTTTCTTTACAAAGAAAAAAACTGCGGCAACAGGTGACTTCGAAGGTCGTACGTGTCCTTTTCTCAGACTCTCAGAGATATAAGCACGCATAGCGACCCTTTCAGGTTGGGAAAGATTGTATAAACAAGATTTAGGCAGCTTGGCGCCTGGGATGAGATTAATAGGGCAATCGTACTCCCTGTGCGGGGGCAAATCCTGAACTCCACTCTCAGAGAAGACATCCAAAAATTCAGAGAGAAAAGGTGGTACAGTCTTAGTAGAAACCTCAGAAACAGATGTCGTGAGGCAATTCTCTCTGCAAAAGTCACTCCAACCATTTATTTGCCTCGCTTGCCAATCAATGGTGGGGTTATGTTTAGTGAGCCAGGGTAGCCCCAACACAAGAGGAGTAGGTAATCCGGTAAGGACGAAACATGACACATCCTCAACATGAGCATCACTCACAATTAAACGAATATTGTGAACTATGCCCTTTAATGATTTCTGAGAAAGTGGAGCGGAATCAATAGCAAAAACAGGAATATCCTTTCCCAAAGTGCATACCTGGAAACCATGAGTTATCGCAAAATGATTATCAATGAGATTGACAGCTGCTCCACTATCTACAATAATCTAAAAAAAAATGTTCTTGCTCTCTAGCGCCACAGGCAGGACAAAACGGGAACTACAAGAAAACGGAAAACCTTCAATTTCCGCCTCAACCCTGCCAATAGTAACAGATGGAACATTTTTAAAAGATTTTTTCCTTTTTGTTTTTTTATTACTCCCAGAAAACTGCCTGAATCTCCTAGAGGGACAAACATTTGCCAAATGATTTATACCTCCACAACAAAAACAAACCTTCCCATGCGGGCTGAATCTTCTATTGTCAGAGGCAATCAACCCCAGCTGCATGGGCTCCTGCTCAGAAGGGGCTGACAGCGACTGAGACCCCTGCGCACACAATGAGACCGCTGCACTGTCCTGGGACTGAGTATGACAGGAGGGAGAGATCTCTCCTCTCTCTCTAAGACGCCTGTCAATTCGAACGGCCTGAGACATAGCAGAGTCCAAGGAGATAGGCCTCTCATGAAAGGCAAATGCATCTTTCAATCCCTCTGAAAGACCATGGCAAAATTGACTTCGGAGTGCAGCATCATTCCAACCAGTATCAGCTGCCCATCTCCGAAATTCTGAGCAGTATATCTCTGCGGATTGTTTACCATGGCATAACAGACGTAGTCTAGACTCAGCCAAAGCAGCACGATCCGGATCATCATATATCTGACCCAGGGCTAAAAATAATTCATCCACTGAACGGAGGGGCCGTGCCCCCACCGGCAGCGAAAAGGCCCACGACTGAGTGTTACCCCTCAGCAGCGATATAATGATCCCCACCCTCCGTCCCTCATCACCAGAGGAATGGGGAAGAAGGCGAAAATGGAGTTTGCAAGCCTCTCTGAAACGCACAAAATTCTCACTACCCCCGGAGAACGTCTCCGGGAGCGAGATCTAAGGCCTCATGCACACGACCGTTGTGTGCATCCGTGGTCGTTGTGCCGCCTTCAGTTTTTTTTCGCGGACCCATTGACTTTCAATGGGTCCGTGGAAAAATCTGAAAATGCACCGTTTTGCAGCCGAGACCGTGATCCGTGTATCCTGTCTGTCCTATTTTTTGGACGGACAACGGTTCACGGACCCATTCAAGTCAATGGGTCCGTGAAAGAACACAGATGCACACAAGATTGGCATCCGTGTCCGTGATCCGTGGCCGTAGGTTGCTTTCATACAGACGGATCTAAAGATCCGTCTGCATAAAAGCTTTTTCAGATCTAAGTTTTCACTTTGTGAAAACTCATATCCGACAGTATATTCTAACACAGAGGCGTTCCCATGGTGATGGGGACGCTTCTAGTTAGAATACACTACAAACTGTGTACAAGACTGCTGCCTGGCAGCACCCAATCTCTTACCGTGATCAGCACAATTAACCCCTTCAGGTGCGGCACCTGAAGGGGTTAATTGTACTATTATATCCCCCTGTAAGAGATCAGGGCTGCCAGGCGGCAGGGGGCAGACCCCCCCCTCCCCAGTTTGAATACCATTGGTGGCCAGTGCGGCCCCCCCTCCCTCCCTCTATTGTAATAATAGGTTGGTGGCCAGTGCGGCCCCCCCTCCCTCCCTCTATTGTAATAATAGGTTGGTGGCACAGTGTGCGCCCCCCTCCCCCCCCCCTTCCTCCCTCTCTTGTAATAATTTGTTGGTGGCACAGTGTGCGCCCCCCATCGGCCCCCCCTCTTTCTATAGCATTAACAACATTGGTGGCAGTGTGCGGCCTCCCATCTCCCCCCCCCCCCCCCCGATCATTGGTGGCAGCGGAGTTCCGATCGGAGTCCCAGTTTAATCGCTGGGGCTCCGATCGGTAACCATAGCAACCAGGACGCTACTGCAGTCCTGGTTGCCATGGTTACTTAGCAATAGTACAATAGTATAAGATTCATACTTACCTGCTGGCTGCTGCGATGTTCGTTTTCGGCAGGGGGCTCCACCTACTGGTAAGTGACAGGTCTGTGCGGCGCATTGCTAAATGAACTGTCACTTACCAGTGGGAGGAGCTCCCGGCCGGACACAGACATCGCTGCTCCCAGGTAAGTATGAATCTTTTACTATTGTACTATAGCTAAGTAACCATGGCAATCAGGGCTGCAGTAGCGTCCTGGTTGCCATGGTTACCGATCGGAGCCCCAGCGATTAAACTGGGACTCCGATCAGAACTCCGCTGCCACCAATAATCGGGGGGGGGGGATGGAGATGGGAGGCCGCACACTGGCCACCAATGTTGTTAATGCTATAGAGGGAGGGGGGCCGATGGGGGGCGCACACTGTGCCACCAACAAATTATTACAATAGAGGGAGGAGGGGGGGGCGGGGGGCCGCACACTGTGCCACCAACCTATTATTACAATAGAGGGAGGGGGGGCTGCACACTGTGCCACCAACCTATTACAATAGAGGGAGGGGGGGGCCGCACTGGCCACCAATGATATTCAAACTGGGGAGGGGGGGGGTCTGCCCCCTGCTGCCTGGCAGCCATGATCTCTTACAGGGGGATATGATAGTACAATTAACCCCTTCAGGTGCGGCACCTGAGGGGTTAATTGTGCTGATCACGGCCACCTGTAAGAGATCGGGTGCTGCCAGGCAGCAGGGGACAGTCATGTACACAGTTTGTAGTATATTCTAATTAGAAGCGTCCCCATCACCATGGGAACGCCTCTGTGTTAGAATATACTGTCGGAAATGAGTTGGGGACGCTTCAAGTTAAAATATACCATCGGATTGGAGAAAACTCTGATCCGATGGTATAAAAGGGACTCCAGACTTTACATTGAAAGTCAATGGGGACGGATCCGTTTGAAATGGCACCATATTGTGTCAACGTCAAACGGATCCGTCCCCTTTGACTTGCATTGTAATTCAGGACGGATCCGTTTGGCTCTGCACGGCCAGGCGGACACCAAAACGACTTTTTTTTCATGTCCGTGGATCCTCCAAAAATCAAGGAAGACCCAAGGACGAAAAAACGGTCACGGATCACGGACCTACGGACCCCGTTTTTGCGGACCGTGAAAAAATACTGTCGTGTGCATGAGGCCTAAGGCTCAGAACAAACTCCATAAACGCAAGCTGAACCGGTCACTAGAAACTGAGAAAGAGTCTTACGGAGATCAGCTTCCTCCAATGAAAGACCCTGGAAGCGTTCAGTCAAAAGTGAAACCGGATCCATGCTTGAGACTGTTTTGGCGGTTTATAATGTCACGGAAGGTATACAGGAAACAAGACAATGCAAAATGAAAATATGACTCACTGGATCCAAAACTAAGGAACAAAAGGGAGACCCCTGCATAAGACCTGGCACTCTCCCTGACTGCTCAGCCTATGCGAACACCCCAATGGTGGATGATCGCATATCCTCGTACCTCGACTATATAACACCTGAACACCCTACAATAGTGAGGGGACACGACCACCGGCTCCCTACACTAGACACGGAGGGAGACAGGGTCACCTGGGATCCAGCAAACAGAAAATCACAAATGAATGTACAACACTTAACTTGTAGGAGACTGGGAAATAGGATCAGCATGCACACACACTCCAGGAAGTTGTATTAACCGCACACTAATGCATTATGGGGAGGAATTTAAAGGGATGCAATCAGTCCAACTACATGACAGCTGAGAGAGGCTAACGAGATGAGGAACTGAAAACCAAAACAAAGAAAGCTCAAGGAGGAGGTTCTGAAAGGCATCTGTCAGAGCTTCTCAGATGTCTGGTTGTGACAGGCGAGTCCCCTTTTTGGTATGTTTACAAAATCAGCATAAGTGTGAGAGACAAATTCAGTGGTTATGCGGCTTCTTGCCAGTCTGAGGGAGTTATTAGAGCCAGGGTGTGCCCGTTCCCAGGTTCTAATTTTGTTTTCCTTTTAGTCAGATAAATCTCTAAGGAGTTTATTGCACTTATCCCTCACAATATTATATTCAGAAATAAGTTCTCTTCTTCTTCGTAATAGTGGGTGGTGGGAATGTTTATTGTTAGATTCAGTATATAGTAGTATTTTGAGTGTGATTTCCAGTTCAGAGCATAGTCGTTTACGCTTGTTAATCAGTATTTTCATTAAGGCTAGAGGAATATTTATCACTAACTTTTACCCATTTTTCAGAGAAGAGGGGGTCATCCGGAAACGAGGGTTTTACGGATGATCTCAAACCTATCTATATAATACCAAGGGATAAATATATGGAGAGAAAGAAACAGATAAGTAATGAGTGCCACTCCTAGAATTTTAGAAAAAAGTACTATAAGTTTCGGGGTAGAGGTAGAGGCTAATGGAGTATGTGAGGAGAATAATAGTCCAAGGTAGACAGGTATAGAAGTGATCATATTAAGGTGAAAGGTTCAGATCACTCGATAGAAATACAGTAATAGGTTATTAAATAATCAATGGATAAAAGGATAACCAAAACCATTATTCATAAAAATCACTATCCCACCACTGTCGGCGTCCTTTTTACTTCCTTCCCTTTGTGATTTTTTGATCCCTAAAGGATTGGATTATCTTCCTTTTTTCTGTTTTCACTGACTGTGGGGTGGATAGGTATCTTTAAAGAGCTCAGACAGATGCTACTAAGTTAGATTAATGAGTGGAGTAGAGGTGGACTTTTTAAAGGCACAGTAACAGGTTTTTGAGAGCCAGAATTCTTGCTGTTTCTCAGGTGTTTAAATACTTATGTTCTTGTAGTAGACTAGCACCCTTCTGGAAGTCCCTGAATGACCTCTATGACCAGGTCAGCAGTAGTACAACCAGGTGGACCCTGGAGGGAGAGTTGTTTTCTATGTTTCCTGGTTCTATCTCCACGTTAAAAAAAGGGCCTCCTGAGATTCTTTGTGCAAGCCGCTCGCCTGGTCATACCTAGATATTGGAAATCCACTATTCCCCCTCACTTTAAGGACTGGCTCAACACCTTTGAGAAAATCCATAGAATGGAGGAGCTCTTAGCGGAAGATACAGGCAATACTAACAAATACTTTTGACCCCTTGGATTTTGTTCAAAGGTTGAGCAGGGTTGATGCCAGTTCTTAAGTGGACCATTTTTCTCTACATAATTTTTTAGGACTCCTGGGAGTTTGTGAGAGAGCTCCAGGGAATTCTAACCATTGAGCAGGATTGGAGTCAGTATTTATTGGTACCGTCTTTCACTACATAGCTTGTCAGGAATCATCCTTACCCCCCCCCCCTCCTCCTTCCCCCTTACGTGTCTACCATCTTGTATTTATGTTTCGTTGTTCCCTGTCGGGGTTTCATTGCACATATATACCTGATGCTGAATCTCTCCGCTTGTCATATAACTTGACAGTGTTCATCATCTCCCAAATATGTAGTCTTTTTGATTGTATGTTCATTTATGTACACAGCCTCGAGCTGCAATCGAGGTTTGTTTATGTTGTATCACATCATTTCTCAGATCTTACTAATAAAAGTAATTGAACAACAAATACTTATGTTCAGCTGTGCAAGACAAATAAATTCTTTAAAAATCATACAATGTGATTTCCTTATTTTTTATTCTGTCTCTCGGAGTGGGAATGCTCCTACAATGTGAATTTCAGACCCTTTCATGATTTCTAAGTGGGAGAACTTGCAAAATCGCATTGTAGAAATACTCCTGTTCTTCACTGTATGTCCTAGTGCTTCTGACAAGAGATACTGAGAAGTTACCTGTACAGAACAGGAAATCATGACCTATTGTTAGGCTTGTTCCATAGAGAATGTATGAAGAAACAGGTCACATTCTTGGCCTGCTGCTCCATCAGGACAGGAACATATGCATCGGGCATAGATGTGGGACAGCGGTCCCTTAAGGTGAAAGAGTTTTTGTTGTGATGCCAGTTGCATTTCAGCAACGAGGGACAGGGTCCCCCTAAGTAGATGGTGTTAGTGGAAGGTGGTAGTCAGTGTAGATATGCCAGAGTGGTGTAAGGGTAGCCTAGAGTGTCCTTTTAGGTGTTGTGGCTTTGCACGTGTCATGGTGATCCTACCTGGATATCCGGGAACCCCAGGCATTGTCGTCCACAGCAAAATAAAAGAGAGTTGTTGAAGGGTATGATGAAATAAAACGTCCAGACGTGTGTGGTAGTTGTTAACAGCTTTACTTGAATAAACTTTCATCAGGGAACAATCTTCCAACTTGAACTTGGTTACCAGCAGGCATTAATTCTGGCAGGCAAACACATTCGGCTATGCTACATCTGTCACTCTTTAGCTCTGCTGTGCTATCAGGACTAAATAGAAACGTTTCCTTTCTGCTGAGCTTAGCTTGCTGTAGTCTATCTTTATCTTTATCCAGGGAACTTTCTTCCTGTCTCGGGAGTCATTCAGCTCTGGCCTCTGGGTCCAGCAGAGCAGACAGGCTGGCTCACAGACTCTGCTGGCTGGATCACAGCTGTCCCCTTTGCAGGGGCTCCTCTATTCTCACTTCTGCAGGAATCCAGCAGGGACCAGCACCTGCTGCCTTCCCCAAGCAGGGGGTAAACTAGACTGGCCATCACTAACAAAAACTCCTCCCTCTCTAGAGAGAGCTAGAATGGATAGAAGGTTTCACTCTAAGCAAACTAGCTCTGCCAAGCTTGCTGCCACCTAGTCATTAAATCAGAAATACAAATACACATCATGCAGGACCAGGCAATAAATACACATGATGACACAGAATAAACTGTAGGAGATAGTAGAGGGTGCAAAAGGGGGTTATGCCACTCTGGGGTGTTACACATAGGACACCCCCTCTTCATAGGATAGTGGAGGCCCAATTGGTCAGACCAGCACTGGTAAGTTAGTTATCCCCTATCTTGTGGCCCTGACCTCAGCCTGTTATTGGCTATGGGTTTTTCGTGATGCTTCTGTGCTCCATACCAGTGTCTCTGACCCCCCCCTGGAGCCGCTGCCAACCATATCAAAACATTGTATAAAGGGGCAGAGCACATGTATGACCTCTGTCCTAAAATATATGCCAAAACTGTACCTCAGAATGGTGATAATACTAAATAAAAATAAAGCCTCATACAGGTACATCAAATGGCAATATAAAAAAAAAAATATGGGTCTGCAACAATGGAAAAATGAGATAATGTCTTCCACAGAATAGGAAATGTGTTGTGAACTGGTTCTAGTTTGTTTTAGTAGTATACAGGTCCTTCTAAAAAAATTAGCATATTGTGATAAAGTTCATTATTTTCTGTAATGTACTGATAAACATTAGACTTTCATATATTTTAGATTCATTACACACCAACTGAAGTAGTTCAAGCCTTTTATTGTTTTAATATTGATGATTTTGGCATACAGCTCATGAAAACCCAAAATTCCTATCTCAAAAAATTAGCATATCATGAAAAGGTTCTCTAAACGAGCTATTAACCTAATCATCTGAATACACTAATTAACTCTAAACACCTGCAAAAGATTCCTGAGGCTTTTAAAAACTCCCAGCCTGGTTCATTACTCAAAACCGCAATCATGGGCAAGACTGCCGACCTGACTGCTGTCTAGAAGGCCATCATTGTCACACTCAGGCAAGAGGGTAAGACACCGAAAGAAATTTCTGAACGAATAGGCTGTTCCCTGAGTGCCGTATCAAGGCACCTCAGTGGGAAGTCTGTGGGAAGGGAAAAGTGTGGCAGAAAACGCTGCACAACGAGAAGAGGTGACCGGACCCTGAGGAAGATTATGGAGAAGGACCGATTCCAGACCTTGGGGGACCTGCGGAAGCAGTGGACGGAGTCTGGAGTAGAAACATCCAGAGCCACCGTGTACAGGCGTGTGCAGGAAATGGGCTACAGGTGCCGCATTCCCCAGGTCAAGCCACTTTTGAACCAGAAACAGCGGCAGAAGCGCCTGACCTGGGCTACAGAGAAGCAGCACTGGACTGTTGCTCAGTGGTCCAAAGTACTTTTTTCGGATGAAAGCAAATTTTGCATGTCATTCGGAAATCAAGGTGCCAGAGTCTGGAGGAAGACTGGGGAGAGGGAAATGCCAAAATGCCTGAAGTCCAGTGTCAAGTACCCACAGTCAGTGATGGTCTGGGGTGCCATGTCAGCTGCTGGTGTTGGTCCACTGTGTTTTATCAAGGGCAGGGTCAATGCAGCTAGCTATCAGGAGATTTTGGAGCACTTCCTGCTTCCATCTGCTGAAAAGCTTTATGGAGATGAAGATTTCATTTTTCAGCACGACCTGGCACCTGCTCACAGTGCCAAAACCACTGGTAAATGGTTTACTGACCATGGTATTACTGTGCTCAATTGGCCTGCCAACTCTACTGACTTGAACCCCATTGAGAATCTGTGGGATATTGGGAAGAGAAAGTTGAGAGACGCAAGACCCAACACTCTGGATGAGCTTAAGGCCGCTATCGAAGCATCCTGGGCCTCCATAACACCTCAGCAGTGCCACAGGCTGATTGCCTCCATGCCACGCTGCATTGAAGCAGTCATTTCTGCAAAAGGATTCCCGACCAAGTATTGAGTGCATAACTGAACATAATTATTTGAAGGTTGACTTTTTTGTATTAAAAACACTTTTCTTTTATTGGTCGGATGAAATATGCTAATTTTTTTAGATAGGAAATTTGGGTTTTCATGAGCTGTATGCCAAAATCATCAATATTAAAACAATAAAAGGCTTGAACTAATTCAGTTGGTGTGTAATGAATCTAAAATATATGAAAGTCTAATGTTTATCAGTACATTACAGAAAATAATGAACTTTATCACAATATGCTAATTTTTTTAGAAGGACCTGTACAGAAATGTACAACTTGTTTTGCATGGTATAATACATGACTCTCCATTTTTTCTTAATTAGATTGTGTTTATGACACAGCTCTCTTGGGAATTTTGGTAGTTTTTTTTTTTCATTGTTTCATTTTAAAATCTTTAACCTTTATATTTTTTTTTATTGATATGGCTGTATAAAGGCTTATGTTTCACAAGATAAGTTTGTATTTTTGAGTGGCACCATTTTGGGGTACATATCATTTAGATCAGTTTCACACTAGTGCTAGGAATCCAGCAGGCTTTTCTCTGCCATATCTCATTGCATTGCAGCATTGCTGGAAACAAGTCTTCATCCAGCCTCCGAGAATCACCCAGAAGATAACCACTGCCGGAATGCAGAGAGATCATTCATTGTCTCTTTCTAGGATGATAGGGGAAGAATCAATTTCAGGATTTTTTCTTTTGTTTGCATTTTAAATGTTACACCATTCACCGTGCAGCGTAAATAATACATTAACTTTTATTCTGCAAGTCAGTATACTCACAACAGTGATAACAAATACCTTTTTAAACATAAAAATATTCTGGTATTGTGTCCCCAAAAATGTGTATAAAAGATGGCAGACCTGGAGTCCTTATTATGCTCCTGACTGCCATGACAATCTATTCCCTGTGTCAAATCCCTTAGATGCTGTAGTTGTTATTGACCACAGGAGTTAAATACCTAGTATCAGAGTTATCTCTGATCCCTTGTTATTACAGCAGGGTTTCAGGTCTATTTTACAGCTGACAGCTGCTGGTGATGACGGGAGCTCAGCCCTTGAACCTGTATAATCATTATTTAGCACTTATATACATTATGCTGTAAGTATATGGCAATTTGTGTTCAGGTTCACCCTCCATTGACATAAATGTATATCATGGAGCAGGAAACAAATTAGTAGTGAGACGTACAAATTATGGAGGTTATTAATCTTAGGTCGCTAACAGATCGGAGCACGAGTAGGGTGGTAGATGGAGATAATGTTATAACGGAAAGCCATAATGGAATTCCTAACGCTAGTGTGAACCCATCCTTATAATGTTATGGCATATCAATAGGAGGTGATCATATGTAGGTAAGTTCCACACCTGCAGTAAACGTATCTGGTAGGCTGCTTGTCAAACCGAAACCCAACAGTCATGCTGGAAACCAGCCAAATCAAATTATAGTTGATGGGATCTGTCAATGAATGACAGTATCCAGTTGCTGGATAGGTTTACGGCAAGTGTGGAACTAGCCTAACCTGATCCCACCACTGGGTTCTGGTTCCATCACAGCTCTGCAAGTCCCAGGTCTCCTCACGTCAACATCTGGTTTGATGTGGGGCACGTGACTGTTGCAGCCAATTACTGGCTTTGGCTGCAAAGGTCATATGCCCTGTATTAAACTGGATGTTGACGCAGGGCACTTGACCACTGCAGCCAAAAGCCAGTCATTGGCTTTAACAGTCCCATGCCTCCCATCAAACCGGATGTTGACATGGAGAGATCCAGGACATGCAGATTCAGCTGAGCAGAGATGGAGCCAAAAGCCACTTGCAAGGATCAGGTAAGTATGATCACCACTGCAGGTCCCGCCATGCTGTGGGGTCTGTAAATTTTTTTAAAAAAACATAAACAACCCCTGCTTTCTTTACTTTTATGATCCAATCCTTAATTTGGCTTCAAAAACTACATTAAAACATATGCATGCATAGCCATAACTTTTCTATAGCTAGGTAATCAGATTAACGTGTTGATAGTTATATAATATATATATATTTATGAATATTAATATTTTCAGGTTCCATCTGCATTGTTAACGTTCCATTGGGATGAAGCAATCTTGGCTGATATTGAGGCTACTAATGGATATAAAACAGAGAGTGTACTGAAACAAGATTTGCTATCCAGTGCAAAAACTCTTACATAGATATGTGATCGACAACGGTTCTGAAAGCTTAAAATTGGCAAGAAGTTTTTCCATCTATTGTCCTGGCTAGTAAATAGATTTGTATTTGTATGCTAAAGTTAATAAAGAATTTCTTAGCTACTGGTGTACAAAACACTAAATATGTATATAAAGTGTATTGTTCTACAAAACTTTAACGACTTTTATAGACCTCTCTAGACAATTTTGTGTCTTTCAAAAGTATAAAAATAGCTGGGGATGAACGAATCGACTTCAAATTAAACATCCAAAGTTGATTCACATAAAACTTTGTTCTAATACTGTACGGAGCAGGATCTCCGTACAGTATTAGAATGTATTGGCTCAGATGAGCCAAAGTAAATGCTTTGCGAAGTCTCACAAGACTTCGCACAATAGCTTCATAAATTAATTTTTACTTTAAAAAAAAACATTTCCAGAACTCGGGTTCGGTCCCAAGGTACCATTTGGAACCAAACCAGAGTTCGGGAAATGGTTTCTTACAGTACAAATTAATTGATGAAGTTATTGCGCGAAGTCTCGCGAGACTTCGTGAAGCAATAACTTCTACTCATAGGAGCTAATAAATTCTAATACTGTACAGAGCTCCTGCTCCTTACAGTGTTAGAACTAAGTTTTATGCGAATCGACTTTGGACGTTTCATCGGAAGTTGATTCACGCATCCCTTAAAATAGCCACTACACTTAAGGCCCCTTTCACACATCAGTGTTTTGGTGATTTCCATCAGTGATTTTGAGCCAAAACCAGGTACAGCTCTAAACACAGAACAGGTGCAGATCTTTCCCTTATACCTTATGTCTGTGGAGGATCCAATCCTGGTTTTGGCTCACAATCACTGACCAAAACACTGACGTGTGAATGAGGCTTTTTTATCTTAATTGCCTTGGTTGCCCTTCTCTGCATCTGCTTTAGTTCAGCTATATACGCAGTTGCCACAGAAACAAAATTTACAGTTATGTATTAAATAAACACTATGACAAGCTGCTGCTGGTGATCAATAATTGTCAGTCCTCACTTACTGGGAAACTTGAAGAGGTACGAATGGATCTGGGGCTGCTCTGCCACGACGTCCAGTAGTTACGAGACAAGGTGTGGCAAACCAAGACTCACATCTCAGACCTGGAGGATTTGTCATCCCCTCACTTTGGTGGAAAATGCAGTGAAGCTGTGGCGCCAAAAGTGTATCGATTTGGAGAATAGAGCACATGGGACAATGTGTGAATCCTGGGAATCCCGGAGAAAGCCAAAGGCACTGATATTGCTATTTTTCTTGAACTCTGGTTTAAGACTCCTTTCCTGTATGGTATATATTTAATGGTGTATATGATAGAGCGGGCACACAGAGTCCAAGCAAGACCACCACCACCAAGAGCCCCTTCTAGGGCATTACTAGCTTGGCTCCTTAATTTGAGTGATATAGATCTCATTGTTTAGCTAGCTATACCTCATTTTCTGCTGCCCCTGTGTTCAACAGGTTTGGGCAGATATTCAGCCTCGTTTTGCAATGACTCTGCTAGCTAGATGGATGTTAAGGCTTCTTCATGAAACAATTTGAGGTGATGCCTACTATTTGCTCTTGCGATGGAGCCTTTGCGCTCGGACTGTGTCAGGATGCACAATACAAAGGAGTTGGATTGGAGGACAGGGTTGGATCACACTCTCCCACATGCCATAGATCTGATTAACCGGTTTGGGATCTTTTCTGGTCTGCAGATCAATTGGTCCAAATCCAAATAGATTCTCGTAAATACATAATGCAATCCATATGCAATTATTGGAGGGCAATCTCAGTGTACTACCCAGGGAACGAGGGGTATTATTTATATACTCTAGATTGGCTCTTATTTCGTTGACTCTAGATTGGCTCTTATATTATTACTCGTAGCTCTTAAAAGGGTTATCCTGGAAAAGGTAATGATGACTTAAAGGCTGTGTACACCTTTGGGGCATTTTTTTATATTATTATTTCATTATGAGGTAAAAATGGGATTCTCTATTAGCAGGATATGAATTTCCTCTGGGCAGGCAGGGAGCTCATCTGTGCTCTCTGACCTTATCAACACTCATTAATGCTCAATCCTTATCTTACTGATAAGAATGTGGGTTAAATAAGGGTTTATGACCTCTTAGTAATTTAGTGGTGGATAGTGATAAAAAAATTGAACCTTATTTATAACGGCGCTGCTGCAGAAGACAGGACTCAGGTAGGTAAAATAAAGTAGGTTCTTTATTAATATAAGTCTACGCGTTTCTGGGGCGGACTGCCCCCTTCATCAGGACAATGGGTCTGTTCATTGGGGTTTTTTGGTTACTGTGTGCACAGTGTGAGGGGACGCAAATGTATCGGCTGCGACGCGACTATAGAATACATAGGAGTATACGGAAAATAGATAAATCGGTGGCCACCTTAGTTTGAATGAGGAGAATACGAGACATAAATTAGAACATGATGCATGACAATGATAATAATAAATGTGGAGATTAGATGAAATGATAAAGGGAATCAAATAAAATCATGATCATAAATAACAATCGTGTTGACAAATGAAAATTACATAATAAATGTACAAGTGAATCACCCATATATCCCATGATTACAACACATAAAAGTTAAACATATATAGGAAAATATCGGGGGGAACAGGAACCAGGGAAAACCACTACACTGGAGAGTAAGTGTACAGAGGAAATAGAAGCATGGACCCTACGGACAGGACTTTATTAGCCAGCCTATTGCATAATCGTGTCGCCACATCGTGTCTCCCAATGCGCATGTGCAAAGCACACGGATTGAGAGTCACAAGATGGAAACATCAACCAAAACCAGTGATGACCCTAGAGAAAGGGGGTTGAAAATAATTAAAACATATTAAAATACAAAATGTATAAACAAAAAAACCCTTGTTTTGGTGTGGAGACCCATGTGACCCATTGACCTACAAAAATGAGGAGAAACCAGTGGACTCATTTAGACCACCCGGGTGCAGTGTATTCAATTTACAAATCCACTTGCACTCAAGTTGTCCCAATCTTTTTGTTAAATTGCAACCCTGAATGTTTTTCATGACACAATCAATCGCCCGCACCTTCAAATGCACGGGATTACAGCCGTGATGTATTTTAAAATGTCTCGCAACTTGTTTTAAATTGCCCAGATCTTCCTCATCGGCTGCTGCCATTATATCTCTAACGTGCTCTCGCACTCTTACTTTTAACTCCCTCGTAGTTAGATCCACATAAATTTTTGGGCAAGAACATTTCGCGTAATACACGACTGCCGTGCTTACGCATGTGAGACATTGTGTTATTTTAAAGGTTCTTGTATTGGTTGTGTCATCAAAAGAGGTTGCCCTCTCCATATTCGGGCATGCTATGCACGTCCCACACGGGACAAAGACCCATTTGGGATTTCCTATTCCTGGAAATAGAGGTTGATTTTGTTTTACAAATAGGCTACGTACAATTTTTAGATCGTCTGGCTTTTACCATGGGATATGGTGCTATATATTTTGTCAGGATAGGATCAGTCAACAAAATAGGCCACGATTTTCTCAGGGCATCTTTCATCTCCACTCGTCTTCCGTGGTATCCTGTGATATATCGTGTCCTGCTGTCGTTGATCTTTTTGTCTCCAGAGAATAATAAATCCTGTCTGGAACAATTCTTCGCTCTCCTATAAGCCTTTTTAATTGCACGCTGACCGTATCCTCGACTGGTAAATCTCTCCTTTAGCACCGTAGCCTGTTCTTCAAATATTTCGTCCGTAGAGCATATTCTCCGGGCCCGTAGGTATTGTCCAATCAGAATCGAGTTAATCATCTGTGGAGGATGTGATGAAGAGGCATGTACAGTGGAGGAAATAATTATTTGACCCCTCACTGATTTTGTAAGTTTGTCCAATGACAAAGAAATGAAAAGTCTCAGAACAGTATCATTTCAATGGTAGGTTTATTGTAACAGTGGCAGATAGCACATCAAAAGGAAAATCGAAAAAATAACTTTAAATAAAAGATAGCAACTGATTTGCATTTCATTGAGTGAAATAAGTATTTGAACCCTCTAACAAAAAAAGACTTAATACTTGGTGGAAAAACCCTTGTTTGCAAGCACAGAGGTCAAACGTTTCTTGTAATTGATGACCAAGTTTGCGCACATTTTAGGAGGAATGTTGGTCCACTCCTCTTTGCAGATCATCTCTAAATCCCTAAGGTTTCGAGGCTGTCTCTGTGCAACTCTGAGCTTGAGCTCCCTCCATAGGTTTTCGATTGGATTAAGGTCTGGAGACTGACTAGGCCACTCCATGACCTTAATGTGCTTCTTCTTGAGCCATTCCTTTGTTGCCTTTGCTGTATGTTTTGGGTCATTGTCGTGCTGGAACACCCATCCACGACCCATTTTCAGTTTCCTGGCAGAGGGAAGGAGGTTATCGCTCAGGATTTCACGATACATGGCTCCGTCCATTTTCCCGTTTATGCGAATAAGTTGTCATGTGCCCTTAGCAGAAAAACACCCCCAAAGCAAAATGTTTCCACCCCCATGCTTGACGGTGGGGACGGTGTTTTGGGGGTCATAGGCAGCATTTTTCTTCCTCCAAACACAGCGAGTTGAGTTAATGCCAAAGAGCTCTATTTTGGTCTCATCAGACCACAGCACCTTCTCCCAGTCACTCTCTGAATCATTCAGGTGTTCATTGGCAAACTTCAGACGGGCCTGCACATGTGCCTTCCTGAGCAGGGGGACCTTGCGAGCCCTGCAGGATTTTAATCCATTGCGGTGTAATGTGTTTCCAATGGTTTTCTTGGTGACTGTGGTCCCTGCTAATTTGAGGTCATTAACTAACTCCTCCCATGTAGTTCTAGGATGCTTTTTCACCTTTCTCAGAACCATTGACACCCCACGAGGTGAGATCTTGCGTGGAGCCCCAGAGCGAGGTCGATTGATGGTCATTTTGTGCTCCTTCCATTTTCGAACAATCGCACCAACAGTTGTCACCTTCTCTCCCAGCTTCTTTCTAATGGTTTTGTAGCCCATTCCAGCCTTGTGCAGGTCTACAATTTTGTCTCTGACATCCTTGGACAGCTCTTTGGTCTTTCCCATGTTGGAGAGTTTGGAGTCTGCTTGATTGATTGATTCTGTGGACAGGTGTCTTTTATACAGGTGACTAGTTAAGACAGGTGTCCTTAATGAGGGTGACTAATTGAGTAGAAGTGTCTAACCACTCTGTGGGAGCCAGAACTCTTAATGGTTGGTAGGGGTTCAAATACTTATTTCACTCAATGAAATGCAAATCAGTTGCTATCTTTTATTTAAAGTTATTTTTTCGATTTTCCTTTTGATGTGCTATCTGCCACTGTTACAATAAACCTACCATTGAAATGATACTGTTCTGAGACTTTTCATTTCTTTGTCATTGGACAAACTTACAAAATCAGTGAGGGGTCAAATAATTATTTCCTCCACTGTAAGTATGAGTTAACGGCAGTTGGTTTCCTGAGCACTGGTATCATGCTGTGTACGATAAGTCTGCCTCTAGAGGCATCAGTATCGCTTTTAATAGAAGTGTAACATTTGTGAGGTGTGCAACTGATTAATCCAGAAGGGAGGTATCTGCTGCTAAGAGGTCTGATAGGAAGTGTGGAGGTTACTATATGCAACGTATACTGTATGTGCCCAATGTGCGGACAGCTGCTTGGCTGAAAAGAACCCTGACCATTATTTCCACCTTTGCCTCTGGTATAGTAGTGATAGAGGGTGATT
This sequence comes from Bufo gargarizans, assembly GCF_014858855.1. NCBI lineage: Eukaryota > Metazoa > Chordata > Amphibia > Anura > Bufonidae > Bufo > Bufo gargarizans. Next base: position 338,938,237 of record NC_058080.1, read on the forward strand.
TAAACCTTGCTTTAAACCCTATACTAGATACTTCTTCTAAGAAGTCAGCTATCTCATACAGAGCTTTAAAGGTAGTGCATACAGCATTAAAAAAACTGAGTGTGAGCAATGTCTGGTGCACGTTACATGCCGATAGACGAGATTACACATTTTACTCGAATGCCCACAATTCCTATTAAAGATTGGATTATTTTCTACTGAGCAACAGGTGCCTCAAAGGGGTGGTCGACGCCGATTTTCATTGCATCACCACTTCTGACCACACACATGTAACTTTCACGATAGCCTTTACAGCTTCCAGGCAAGAGTGGACATGGCGGATCAACCCTGCCCTCCTAGATACAACACTAGAGGTTACTTCTATAGCCTGTAAAATAGACCAGTTCTTTACTAAAAATGATTCTCCAGAGGTATCACAAGCTTGTGTCTGGGAAGCACATAAGTCAGTGTTGGGAGGAGAATTAATTGCATTGGGCTCCTATCAAAAGAAGCAGAGAACCCTCCAAATAACGAATCTACTCTCCCAAATAACAACCCTAGAAAGCACACGCAAAATATCGCTAGCAGTGCCAACTCAGAATCAGCTAATTCAATTAGGATCCTCTCTTAAAGACGTACTTAAAGGGTTTCTATCACCTCGTTTTGACATAATTAGCTATCAGACACTAGCGATCCGCTAGTGTCTACTCTACCAAACAATGCTATTATAATACCTTTGTGTGCAGCCGTTTGCCTAAAAAGCGAACTTTTATTGATATGCTAATGAGCCTCTAGGTGCTATGGGGGCGTCTTTTCAGCACCTAGAGGCTCGGTCTACTCACACAAAATGCCGCCCAGCGTGTCCCTCCAGCCCGCCCATCTCCTCAGAAATGCGATCCTCTCTCTGAGCCAGCGGACGAATTCTCGCGCCTGCGCTGTGCGCGTCTGTATTCGGCGCAGGCGCAGTGACTGTCTGAACGCTCCTTGCACCGGCATCTCCACTGCGCCATCTGTTCCTCGGAGCACTCTGACGTAATCGGCGCAGGCGCAGTGGAAATGTCTGTGCAGGGAGAGGTCAGACATTCACTGCACCAAATACAGACGCGCACGGCACAGGCGCGAGAATTTGTCCGCTGGCTAAGAGGGAGAATCGCATTCCAGAGGAGATGGGCGGGCTGGAGGGACGCGCTGGGCGGCATTTTGTGTGAGTAGACACCCCCATAGCACCTAGAGGCTCATTAGCATATCAATAAAATTTCATTTTTTAGGCAAACGGCTGCACACAAAGGTATTATAATAGCATTGTTTGGTAGAGCAGACACTAGCGTATCGCTAGTGTCCGATAGCTAATTATGTCAAAACGAGGTGATAGAAATCCTTTAATGCTAAGGCTGCAGGTGCATATTTAAAGGTGAAACATAAACACTATGCCCATGGAGAAAAAGGTAACAAGATCATGTCTGCCCTACTTAAGAAAATACTTGATCAAACACGTTAGGCAACTTAAAGCTACCAATGGTATGCTACTTTCAGATACTAGGGAAATAGCCTCAGCTTTCTCAGCCTTTTACTCTGATCTCTATAATCTGAGACCCTTAGAAACAACAGAAGCCAAAAATTTGAGACTCTCACACATTAACTTTTTAACAGCTACCTGCTCTCTCTTCCACAGACATATCCAACTTACATGCTCCTATCACACTGCAGGAAATAAAAGCTGCCCTAAACTCAACCCCTAATGGAAAAAGTCCAGGACCAGAACGGCTTTCCTGTCTTTTACTACAAATAGTTATTCTCTGTCCTTTTCCCTAGATTGAAGCAATCTTCAATAGATTACTAGAGTGGAATGTCCCAGTGCCGCAAGCACTTGAGGCGCATATAACATTGCTACCCATTCACAAGAAAGGTAGTAGGGAGGAATCAAGCAACTATAGACCAGTGAGTCTGACATCAATAGTAGGCAAATTAATGGAAACCCTATTAAAGGATAGGATTGTGGAACATCTAAAATCCCATGGATTGCAAGATGAAAAACAACATGGGTTTACTTCAGGGAGATCATGTCAAACAAATCTTATAGATTTTTTTGACTGGGTGACTAAAATAATAGACGGTGGAGGTGCAGTAGACATCGCATATCTAGATTTTAGTAAGGCTTTTGACACTGTCCCACACAGAAGACTTATCAATAAACTGCAGTCATTGAGCATGGACTCCCATATTGTTGAGTGGATTAGGCAGTGGCTGAGTGACAGACAACAGAGGGTTGTAGTCAATGGAGAACATTCAAAACAAGGTCATGTTACCAGTGGGGTTCCACAGGGATCTGTACTGGGACCAATTTTGTTTAATATCTTCATAAGTGATATTGCAAAAGGCCTTGATGGTAAGGTTTGTCTTTTTGCTGATGACACAAAGATATGTAACAGGGTTGATGTTCCTGGAGGGAAACGCCAAATGGAAAAGGATTTAGGAAAACTAGAAGAATGGTCAGAACTCTGGCAACTGAAATTTAATGTGGATAAGTGCAAGATAATGCACCTGGGGCGTAAAAACCCAAGGGCAGAATATAGAATATTTGACACAGTCCTGACCTCAGTATCTGAGGAAAGGGATTTAGGAGTAATTATTTCAGAAGACTTAAAGGTGGGAAGACAATGTAATAGAGCAGCACGAAATGCCAGCAGAATGCTTGGATGTATAGGGAGAGGTATAAGCAGTAGAAAGAGTGAAGTGCTTATGTCGCTGTACAGAACACTGGTGAGACCTCACTTGGAGTATTGTGCGCAGTACTGGAGGCCATATCTCCAGAAGGATATAGATACTCTAGAGCAGGGGTGGCCAACCTTACATAAACAAAGAGCCAAAAAAAACAACTTATGACTACCAGGAGCCACAAGCTTTACATTTACACAAGAGTCGCCGTATTCTCCGCCCTACAAGATGACCTAGGTTTTAACAAAGAAAAATAAGAGAAAAAAAAAGATTTTTCATCTGATCTGAGGTCTGATAAAAATATTTTTTTCTTATTTTTCATTAGCAGACAAAAAAAGAAAAAGTATATTTTTCATCAGACCTGACCAACCCATGCTCAAACAAGACCCCCTTGCTCAGATCTGCCCCCCATGCTCAAATCTGCACCCTCATGATCAGATCTTCCCACTCATGCTAAGATCAGACCCCCATGCTCAGCTCTCTAATTTAAAAAAAAATCTCTTCCCTCTCCCGATCAGGCACTGGGCTCCTGCTCGGGCACCTGCTACTCTGCAGATCTGACACGCTCTCCACTGTGACCCGATGAGCACAACGTCAGGTCATAGTGCGTGTCTCCACGTACTACGTTCACACACGTGTGCATTAGGACGTAGTGAAGAGTGAGCTGGAGCTGCAAAGGAGTAACAGTGCCTGATCAGGAAAAGAGATCTGAGCATGGAGTGGAGAGTGAGCCGTCTGACTGCTTCCTGGATTCACAGTTAGAGCCTCACTTGAAGAAGCAAAGAGCCACATGTGGCTCAAGAGCCACAGGTTGGCCACCCCTGCTCTAGAGAGAGTTCAGAGAAGAGCTACTAAACTAGTACATGGATTGCAGGATAAAACTTACCAGGAAAGGTTAAAAGGACCTTAATATGTATAGCTTGGAAGAAAGAAGAGACAGAGGGGATATGATAGAAACTTTTAAATACATAAAGGGAATCAACTCGGTAAAGGAGGAGAGCATATTTAAAAGAAGAAAAACTACCACAAGAGGACACAGTTTTAAATTAGAGGGGCAAAGGTTTAAAAGTAATATAAGGAAGTATTACTTTACTGAGAGAGTAGTGGATGCATGGAATAGCCTTCCTGCAGAAGTGGTAGCTGCAAATACAGTGAAGGAGTTTAAGCATGCATGGGATAGGCATAAGGCTATCCTTCATATAAGATAGGGCCAGGGACTATTCATAGGATTCAGATATATTGGGCAGACTAGATGGGCCAAATGGTTCTTATCTGCCGACACATTCTATGTTTCTACCCAAACCAGGGAAAGATCCAGAGGTCCCATCTAGCTACAGACCAATTTCATTACTGAACTCAGATATGAAACTGTGGGTGAAGGTACTCGCATCAAGAATTCAAAAGCTAATTTCACCTGAGCAATCTGGATTTGTAAAGGTCAGAGAATATAGAGATAGTACCTTTAGGGTAATACAAGCACTGGAATATGCAAAACACAAAGCCATCTCAATGATGCAGAGAAAGCATTTGATGGAGTAGATTGGTTGTTTATTAAATGTGTGTTAGACAAGATTGGCTTTCAGACACAATTTGTCTCTGCAATAATGTCACTATACTCGGCTCCTCATGCCAGAGTCAGAGTAAATGGGATCCTTTTCCCAACCTTTGAGGAAAAAAAATGACACTAGACAAGGATGCCCCCTGTCCCCCCACTATTTATACAGACGTGGACAAAATTGTTGGTACCCTTTGGTCAATGAAAGAAAAAGTCACAATGGTCACAGAAATAACTTTAATCTGACAAAAGTAATAATAAATTAAAATTCTATAAATGTTAACCAATGAAAGTCAGACATTGTTTTTCAACCATGCTTCAACAGAATTATGTAAAAAAATAAACTCATGAAACAGGCATGGACAAAAATGATGGTACCCCTAACTTAATATTTTGTTGCGCAACCTTTTGAGGCAATCACTGCAATCAAACGCTTCCTGTAACTGTCAATGAGACATCTGCACCTCTCAGCAGGTATTTTGGCCCACTCCTCATGAGCAAACTGCTCCAGTTGTGTCCGGTTTGAAGGGTGCCTTTTCCAGACTGCATGTTTCAGCTCCTTCCAAAGATGCTCAATAGGATTGAGGTCAGGGCTCATAGAAGGCCACTTTAGAATAGTCCAATTTTTTCCTCTTAGCCATTCTTGGGTGTTTTTAGCGGTGTGTTTTGGGTCATTGTCCTGTTGCAAGACCCATGACCTGCGACTGAGACCAAGCTTTCTGACACTGGCTAGTACATTTCTCTCTAGAATTCCTTGATAGTCTTGAGATTTCATTGTACCCTGCACAGATTCAAGACACCCTGTGCCAGACGCAGCAAAGCAGCCCCAGAACATAACAGAGCCTCCTCCATGTTTCACAGTAGGGACAGTGTTCTTTTCTTGATATGCTTCATTTTTTCGTCTGTGAACATACAGCTGATGTGCCTTGGCAAAAACTTCGATTTTTGTCTCATCTGTCCACAGGACATTCTCCCAGAAGCTTTGTGGCTTGTCAACATGTAGTTTGGCATATTCCAGTCTTGCTTTTTTATGATTCGTTTTCAACAATGGTGTCCTCCTTGGTCGTCTCCCATGTAGTCCACTTTGGCTCAAACAACGACGGATGGTGCGATCTGACACTGATGTTCCTTGAGCATGAAGTTCACCTTGAATCTCTTTAGAAGTCTTTCTAGGCTCTTTTGTTACCATTCGGATTATCCGTCTCTTAGATTTGTCATCAATTTTCCTCCTGCGGCCACGTCCAGGGAGGTTGGCTACAGTCCCATGGATCTTAAACTTATGAATAATATGTGCAACTGTACTCACAGGAACATCTAGTTGCTTGGAGATGGTCTTATAGCCTTTACCTTTAACATGCTTGTCTATAATTTTCTTTCTGATCTCTTGAGACAGCTCTTTCCTTTGCTTCCTCTGGTCCATGTCGAGTGTGGTACACACCATATCACCAAACAACACAGTGATTACCTGGAGCCATATATATAGGCCCAATGGCTGATTACAAGGTTGTAGACACCTGTGATGCTAATTAGTGGACACACCTTGAATTAACATGTCCCTTTGGTCACATTATGTTCTGTGTTTTCTAGGGGTACCATCATTTTTGTCCATGCCTGTTTCATGAGTTTATTTTTTTACATAATTCTGTTGAAGCATGGTTGAAAAACAATGTCTGACTTTCATTGGTTAACATTTATAGAATTTTAATTTATTATTACTTTTGTCAGATTAAAGTTATTTCTGTGACCATTGTGACTTTTTCTTTCATTGACCAAAGGGTACCAACAATTTTGTCCACGTCTGTATTACGCATAGAAACCCTGATACAAGCCATGAGACAGAACACGAACATCAAAGGCCTGATGGTTAAATCAGTCACCCACCAAGTGGCTGCATTTGCCAATGACATGTTGCTATTCCTTAGAGATCCAGCTGAAGCCTTTCCAGCGTTATTTTAGATGTTTTACCTATTTGGTCGTCTATCTTATTTTAAAATAAATATAGAAAAATGCCAGGCTATAGGAATAAACATGTCTGACACTGCAATAGCAACACTGTCAAACACATTCCCCTTCAAATGGGTGACATCCTCTATGACCTACTTGGGAGTGAATATCGCTAAAGACCCATCACCACTATACCAATTAAACTACCCCCCACTATTAGCAGCCATTAAAGGGTTTCTACCACTTGGATTTCACCTAATTAGGTGTCAGACACTAGCGCTCCGCTAGTGTCTGCTCTGCCAAACTATCCAGCTATAATAGATTTTGGGGCAGCCGTTTACCTAAAAAAGGAACTTTTATTAATATGCTAATGACCCTCTAGGTGCTATGGGGGCGTCATTAGCACCTAGAGGATCGGTCTACCTTCTCAAGATGCCGCCGCCCAGCGCCTCCCTCCAGCCCGCCCATCTGCTTCGGAATGCGATCAAACGGACGACTTCACGCGCATGCGCCGTGCGCGGCTGTATTCGGCGCATGCGCAGTGAATGTCCGACTGCTTTCCTGCTCAGACATCTCCACTGCGCCGATGACGTCATCGGCGCAGGCGCAGTGGAGATGTCTGAGCAGGGAAGCGGTCGGACATTCACTGCGCATGCGCCGAATACAGCCGCGCACGACGAATGCGCGTGAAGTCGTCCGCTTGATCGCATTCCGAAGCAGATGGGCGGGCTGGAGGGAGGCGCTGGGGGGCGGCATCTTGAGAAGGTAGACTGATCCTCTAGGTGCTAATGACGCCCCCATAGCACCTAGAGGGTCATTAGCATATTCATAAAAGTTCTTTTTTTAGGTAAACGGCTGCCCCAAAATCTATTATAGCAGGATAGTTTGGCAGAGCAGACACTAGCGGAGCGCTAGTGTCTGACACCTAATTAGGTGAAATCCAAGTGGTAGAAACCCTTTAAGGCACAATTGCAAACATTAGACATCCCCTATATGACCTGGACGGGAAGGAAAAACGTAATAAAAACATATATAGCTCCTAAACTCCTATACTTACTGCAAAATGCCCCTATTTATGTCCCAACAAGCTTTTTTATCTCAATTCCGAGACTTTTCTCACAATTCATATAGAAACACTCAAAGCCTCATTTGGCATATAAAATCCTGGTACTACCCAAAAAACTGTAGAGATTCGGATTATCAGATATATACACTTACTACAAAGCTGTCCAGCTTAGGCTACATTCAGAGCTACTTAATGTGTCCTCCCCCAAGCTGGGCTGCCAGATAGCACTAGACTATATAAAGAATGCAGAGTTAGCACAACTGTGGCAAGTGCAAAACACGCCAAACTGCAGTAGGGCTGCCAGACTCTATTAGAGGAGCTATAAATACTTTGCATTCACTGGCTGCTTCTATGAAGCTACAATCAACTACAACTCTTTTCTTGCCAGCATATTTAATTCCATACATGCTTGACAGGGAATATACAGGGAGTGCAGAATTATTAGGCAAGTTGTATTTTTGAGGATTAATTTTATTATTGAACAACAACCATGTTCTCAATGAAACCAAAAAACTCATTAATATCAAAGCTGAATAATTTTTAGTTTGTTTTTAGTTTTAGCTATTTTAGGGGGATATCTGTGTGTGCAGGTGACTATTACTGTACATAATTATTAGGCAACTTAACAAAAAACAAATATATACCCATTTCAATTTTTTATTTTTACCAGTGAAACCAATATAACATCTCAACATTCACAAATATACATTTCTGACATTCAAAAACAAAACAAAAACAAATCAGTGACCAATATAGCCACCTTTCTTTGCAAGGACACTCAAAAGCCTGCCATCCATGGATTCTGTCAGTGTTTTGATCTGTTCACCATCAACATTGCGTGCAGCAGCAACCACAGCCTCCCAGACACTGTTCAGAGAGGTGTACTGTTTTCCCTCCTTGTAAATCTCACATTTGATGATGGACCACAGGTTCTCAATGGGGTTCAGATCAGGTGAACAAGGAGGCCATGTCATTAAATTTTCTTCTTTTATACCCTTTCTTGCCAGCCACATTGTGGAGTACTTGGACGCGTGTGATGGAGCATTGTCCTGCATGAAAATCATGTTTTTCTTACCTTGCAGACTTCTTCATGTACCACTGCTTGAAGAAGGTGTCTTCCAGAAACTGGCAGTAGGACTGGGAGTTGAGCTTGACTCCATCCTCAACCCAAAAAGGCCCCACAAGCTCATCTTTGATGATACCAGCCCAAACCAGTACTCCACCTCCACCTTGCTGGCGTCTGAGTCGGACTGGAGCTCTCTGCCCTTTACCAATCCAGCCATCTGGCCCATCAAGACTCACTCTCATTTCATCAGTCCATAAAACCTTAGAAAAATCAGTCTTGAGATATTTCTTGGCCCAGTCTTGACGTTTCAGCTTGTGTGTCTTGTTCAGTGGTGGTCGTCTTTCAGCCTTTCTTACCTTGGCCATGTGTCTGAGTATTGCACACCTTGTGCTTTTGGGCACTCCAGTGATGTTGCAGCTCTGAAATATGGCCAAACTGGTGGCAAGTGGCATCTTGGCAGCTGCACGCTTGACTTTTCTCAGTTCATGGGCAGTTATTTTGTGCCTTGGTTTTTCCACACGCTTCTTGCGACCCTGTTGACTATTTTGAATGAAACGCTTGATTGTTCGATGATCACGCTTCAGAAGCTTTGCAATTTTAAGAGTGCTGCATCCCTCTGCAAGATATCTCACTATTTTTGACTTTTCTGAGCCAAGTCCTTCTTTTGACCCATTTTGCCAAAGGAAAGGAAGTTGCCTAATAATTATGCACACCTGATATAGGGTGTTGATGTCATTAGACCACACCCCTTCTCATTACAGAGATGCACATCACCTAATATGCTTAATTGGTAGTAGGCTTTCGAGCCTATACAGCTTGGAGTAAGACAACATGCATAAAGAGGATGATGTGGTCAAAATACTCATTTGCCTAATAATTCTGCACGTAGTGTAAGGATGATTTAGGGATATGGCACAGGTTTAAAGGAATAGTCACTGGTGACCTACTTTCTGGGAGGAAAGTTCCTGAGTTTGATGTACTGAAAGAGAGACACCGGATTGGGTGCTGGACAAAGAACCATTACTCACACTGTAGAAAAATTGGGGCCAAATTGCAAACCATCCTGGTATGAGATGTTTGTAGCCTCACCCATGGTAAATAGGGGTGTGATATCCAATTTCTATACCAACATATTAGAGCATAATGCACCTAAGAAACAGATATTTATTAAGCAGTGGGAAAATAGCTCAAATATCACCCTCACTAATGAAGAATTAGCTAAAGTTTTGTTGTGCACTCATGGGGTCTCTAGATGTATCAGGATACAAGAAAATTCATATAAACTTATTACCAGGTGGTACCGCACCCCAGACTTTATACATAAGGTCTCTCCCATGCTGCCAGCAGACTGTTGGAGATGTTATAAATCAGTGGGAACCCCCCTACACATATGGTGGTCCTGTACAAATATAGTTCACTATTGGATCAACATTATAGAGACCATTAATCACATTTGCTCCATTAATATAAAACATTCACCCACTTTGGTGTTGCTCAACTTGCCAAATGCTTCTTGTCCCATTACAAAGGGTCATTTACCCTCTCTATTTATTATGGCTGCCAAACTCCTTATCTCCATTCACTGGTTAAGTGAAAAAACTCCATCGTTGGAGGATTGGAAATTTACAGAATCGAAGAGCTCATCAGCTGGGAAACATATTCCCTTGATAGATTCAATACGATGTGGAGCCCTTGAAAGACATGGATACAAATAACTAGCAAATGTTGCACCCTGACTAAGGACACTCATGGCAAACAGTGATGATTAGACTTATATGTGATTAATGCTTAAGAAATGTCTTGTATAATATTAGTATTGTCTGATATGCATTGCGGACCCTATGTTCTCTGTTATATTGTGTGGATTATTGGAATTTACATGTACAACCCCTTTCATATTCTGTACAATGATTTTGCTCTGTACATGCTTTTAAAAATGAAAATAAAGATTAAAAAAAAAAAAAAAGTTTGAACAGTGGACAGTTGAAGATTGGACGGTAGGAAATTTAAAAGAAAGAAATGTCTCCGTTGTCTTCTTTCGGTGCGCTGCAGGTCCTATAGTGATATATGCAAGTTCACACAGCGATTTGTAATAAACGAGGGCCTACGCTGCTCCACTTTTTATCAAGGGACGATTTCTCGCAGTCAGGATTCCTGTGCAGCTTACCAGAATCAGCCGGAATTGTACAGATGATGGGGTCTATGAGGAACAGAGTAAAATGATTCAAGACCGCTTTGCTGAAAAGGTATATAATACTCAAGATCTAAATGAGTGCCTCTATATTCCAGCTGAATTCAGAGGCTAGCGTACAGAACTGGACTGCATACCGGCCCACGGATTGTTTCCCTTGACGCAACCGTAGTAGGGAGGATGTGGCGGAGGAGGTGTGTCCGGACTCGTCGAACACCTTGCGGAAGGCCTCTAGGAAAGCCTGTAGATTCATTATGACTGGGTCGTTCCTTTCCCAGAGGGGATTGATCCAGGCCAGTGCCTACCCAGTAAGGTGTGACATAAGAAAAGCCACTTTGGCTCGGTCCGAGGCAAATTGATGAGGCAAAAGTTCAAAATGAAGGGTGCATTGATTTATGAGGCCCTGACACTGCTTAGGGTCACCGTTGAAACGTGGAGGGGCGGAGAGACGAGGTCCAGATCTGGGTACGTAGGAAGAGGACGGAGCAGGAGCCGAATTAACCTGGGCAAAGAAGCTTGATGACTCTGGGTTAGCAGATGTCAGGTCATTTAGACGCATATTCACATTGCGTAGATAGGACAATATTTGATCCTGACGCTCTCGCTGCTGGGCCAACTCCTGGTGTAACTGAATGTCACTGGGAGGGTTCGGATCAGCGGGGTCCATGGCCTGAGAAAACTGTTATGCAAGTGGGTGTGGACCCACTGCACCACTTACTGGGTATACTCTGGAGGGGCGTAACTAAGCAGCTACCTGGTATTCACTAGAGCCCCTGATGGTGGGGATAGGCTTGGGCCATAGGGTAGCTGCCAGGTGCCACTCCAGAGTAGTCCCCAAGTCAGTGGCAGCTGACCAGGGGGTCAGAGTGCTTGGTGCAAGCACCAAGGGGACTTACAAGGCCTGGAGGTACGGTCAGGACAGGCGGCAATTGAACTAAATCAGCAAACAAGATCCGAGGTCAGGGGCAGGTGGCAAACAGGCAAAGTCCATAAACAAAGTCCAAGGTCAGAGGTAGGTGGCAGAATGCAAAGTCCAGGAGTACAATAGCAGGATTCGGTACACAGGAAGGCAGACAAGATAAACACCTTTGCACACAGGAACTAGACACTGAGGTTGCTCAAGCAAATTTCTGTACTAGGAAGTGCCTTTAAATACCTGCTGCAATCCGGCCATTGGCTGCTGAGACAGAGGACGTGTAAGTGTTGCCACATAGGAAGGAGAGACACACCCACGCAAGCTTCAGCACCAGTGCAAGTCTCCAGCAGCAATGAAACACTGGCATGGATCACATGTAGCAGAGTTAAGTTAGTTGCTGCCTGTGTTTGTCAGCTGGGCGGCAGGAGGAAAAAAAGGGAGCCCGGCACCCGTGCCTGCTGATAGGCAGACATGCCAGACAATTATGCTTAGGGTCCATTAACACGTCTGTAGTGTATTGCGGATCCACAATACACCTGGCCGGCACCCCCATAGAACTGCCTATTCTTGTCCATAATTGTGGACAAGAATCGAATATGTTCTTATTTTTTTCGGGAGTCGCAGACTGGAAGATCGGGGCTGCGCTCCGGAACTGCTGATGCGGACAGCACACTGTGTGCTGTCCACATCTCTTACGGCCCCATAGAGAATGAATGGGTCCAGATTCGTTCCCCAACGTTGAGTAACGGATCCAGACCCATTCTATGGACGTGTGAATAGACCCTTCATAACTAAAGACTCTCCATGCCCTTTATCAGTTTAGTCGCTCTTGTCTGTACTTTTTCCAGCTGCAGTGAGTCCTTTCTATGGACTGGTGCCCAGAACTGAACTGCATATTCCAGATGAGGCCGCACCAATGCTTTGTAAAGTGGTAGTATTACATTCCTGCTCCAAGAGTCCATGCTTCATTTAATGCATGACAATATAACGATGGCCTTAGAAGCAGCCTATTGACATTGTATTTAGAGTTGAGCAGACACCTGGATGTTCAGGTTCGACGGGTTCGGCCGAATTTCACAAAAAAGTTTGAATTTGGGACCCGAACTTGACCCCGAACCCCATTGAAGTCAATGGGGACCCGAACATTGGAGCACTAAAATGGCTCTAAAAAAGTAATGGAAAGGGCTAGAGGGCTGCAAATGGCAGCAAAATGTGGTTAAGAGCATGGCAAGTGCTCTGCAAACAAATGGATAGGGAAATGACTTCAAATAACATAAAATACATAAAAATATAAAATAATCTTGATCTAGGAGGAGGAGGTCCATATGGAGTGGGGAGCTGAGGATGTGGAAGCGGCGGTGGAGGTAGCCAACACTGGTTTAAATTTGGGTAGACCCCAAAACATTGGGAAATAAAAAAAAATAAAACAAAGAGAAAGTGCGCTGGAGTACAACAATGGCTGGGTGAGGCCAGTATACATGTCTATTCTGCACAAGGTACGGACATGTCCTGTGGGATCCCTGCCTGGTTCACTTTAATGAACGTGAGCTTGTCCACATTGGCTGTGGACAGGCGGCTGCGCTTCTCTTTTATAACCCCCTCCTGCCGTGCTAAACAAACGTTCAGACAATACACTGACTGCAGGGCAGGCCAGCACCTTTAAGGCGTAAAGGGCAAGCTAAGCCCGGGTGCCCAATTTGGAGACCCAGAAGTTGAAGGGGGCAGACCCATCAGTCAGTACGTGTAGGAGTGTGCACACATACTGCTTCACCACGTCGCACGTCCCTGTGATGTCCACAATCCAATTGGATATCTTCTCCAGTGGCGTACCTACCAGGGAAGCAGCTGCTTCGGGGCCCGGGCTGACAAGGGGCCCGGAGCAGTAGTAAATAGCCAGACTGGCCACACCCCCCTCTACACTTACTTCATTTCTGCTTTAGAATGTCCTCGGAGCAGAGCAGGGAGCTAAGCCCCGCCCATCAGCACGGACCATTAACCCCTTAGGGACCCATGACGTATCGGTACGGCATGTTTCCCGAATCCTTAAGGACCCATGACGTACCGGTACGTCATGGCTTTAATTCGCGATTCCGGCGCCGCGGGGGTTAATCGGAACGGGATGCCGGCTGAAATCATTCAGCCGGCATCCCGTAACAACGCAGGGGGGGGGGTCATTTGACCCCCCGTATAGACGATCGCAGAAAACCGCAGGTCCATTCAGACCTGCGGTTTTCTGCGTTTCCGGTCCATTCGGGTGTGCTGTGACCCGATGAACCGGAAAAAGACTGCGATCGGTGGCGTAATTTTACACCACCAATCGCAGTCCGAGGATTTGAGGAGGCGGTGCTGGCCCTGGTGCTGAACACTGCTGTCCAGGGTGCTGATTGGTGCAGGGGAGAGAGGCGCGAGATTCAAACTTCCTGCGCTCCTCTCTCCCCTCCTCTTCCTGTCCAGCACCCTGACCGTGCAGCATCGTCCAGCACCAGCTCCTGTGTCCCCCTAATCGGCATCCATCACCCTCCTGCACCCATCGCCACTCAGGTAGGTTAGGGTCAGTGAGGAAGAGGCACCATTAGGAAGGGAAAGAAGGGAAAAGTTAGTTAGGAAAAAAAAAAAAAAAGAACTTTTACACAAAACTTTTTTGATCCATCTATCAGACCCCAGAGCCCCCCCTGCCACTTGCCCCCCCCTACCCCCGTTGTACCGCTGATCAGCAACTTTGAACTTTTTTTTTTTTTTCCTAACACTTGCCCCTTTATTTTCCTTTTTTTAGTACGCGAGCACCCGTTGCCCCCACACACACGCACATATAATAAAGGTTTCCACACACGCACACCTACACGCACACACACCCATGGCCCGCCGGGTGTTCTCGGCCGAGGAGGCATACGCCCAGATTGCCTCCGACTCCGAGAGCCCCAGTGAGGATGAGGATGACCCCACATTCCTTCTGTCATCCGCATCCTCCTCATCATCATCGGATGACGATGAGCCACCAAGGCGGCGGAGACGCCGCCAGGCGGAGCCAGGGGCCACACATGCTAGGGATCCTGTGGCCCTAGTACGAGCCGCCCTGGGGTTCGTACTGGTTTCCCGGCCCACCAAATAAGTTCACCGGAGCCCCCTGCCGATGAACTTAGCTGGTGTCCCCCAGTGGACTTTGAGCCTGAGATTCCGGATTTCGCTGGCAATCCTGGAATCCAGATTCCCACAGTGGGGTTTACTGAAATAGACTTTTTTAGTTTTTTTTTCAGTAACCCACTGGTGAATTTGATGGTGGAGCAGACGAATCTGTATGCCCAACAGTTCGTCGCTCAAAACCCAGGCTCATTTTTGGCTAGACCCGGTGGCTGGACGCCGGTCAGTGCAGCCGAAATGAGGACATTTTGGGGCCTCGTGCTGCATATGGGTCTAGTCCAAAAACCCAGTGTCAGGCAATACTGGAGTGGGGACGTCCTATACCAGACCCCACTGTACAGTATGGTCATGACACGTCCCCGGTTTGAGGCCATCCGGAAATGTCTGCATTATTCCGATAATGCAGCATGTCCACCCCGAGGTGATCCTGCCTATGACCGGCTGTATAAGATACGGCCGGTCATCGATCACTTTGGGGCCACATTTCAGCAGGCCTACGTACCTGGAAGGGAGGTCGCGGTTGATGAGTCTCTCGTTGCGTTCAAGGGGAGACTCAGTTTCCGCCAATACATTCCCACAAAGCGGGCGAGGTATGGCGTGAAGCTATACAAAATTTGTGAGAGTACCTCAGGGTACACTTACAAATTTCGTGTGTACGAGGGGCGAGATTCCCGTATTCAACCCCCAGAATGTCCCCCCACTCTGGGTGTTAGCGGGAAACTCGTGTGGGACCTTATGCACCCACTGCTGGATAAGGGTTACCACTTGTACGTGGATAACTTTTATACCAGCATTCCCTTGTTCAGGTCCCTTGCCGCCAGATCCACGTTCGCTTGTGGGACCGTGCGGAAAAATCTGCGCGGCCTCCCTGCCCACCCCCTCCAGGTACCTATCCCCAGGGGTGAGACCCGTGCACTTACCAGTGGAAACCTGTTGCTGGTCAGGTATAAGGACAAGAGGGATGTCCTTATGCTGTCCACAATCCACGGTAACAGCACCACCCCAGTCCCTGTGCGAGGTACCGCGGCAACGGTCCTCAAGCCCGATTGTATCGTCGACTACAATCGGTATATGGGAGGAGTTGATCTCTCTGATCAAGTCCTCACGCCATATAATGCCATGCGCAAAACCCGGGCATGGTACAAAAAAGTTACGGTCTACATGGTGCAGGTTGCCATGTACAACTCTTTTGTACTATCCCGAAGCGCTGGCAGCACAGGGACATTCCTCCAATTCTATGAGGCAGTCCTCAAAGACCTGATCTTTTCGGACCGGGAAAGAGCAGGCCGGAGTACCTCGGGAACTGGAGGCGCCCGGATCGTCCCTGGCCAACACTTTCCAGGTGTGGTCCCCCATACTGGAAAGAAGGGACGAACCCAAAAAAGATGCAGAGTGTGTCACAAGAGGGGGATACGGAAGGACACCACAACTCAATGTGACACGTGCCCCGATCATCCGGGCCTCTGCATTATCGGTTGCTTCAGGGAGTATCACACTTCCATGGAGTACTAAATTTTTATAATCCCCAACAGTCCACTAGAGAACATAAAACACTATGGCTCTTAGACTTTGGAGACACAGAAACAATTTTTTTCCCCAAAAAAAATATTACTTTTAGAGCAGGCATCCTCAAACTGCGGCCCTCCAGATGTTGTAAAACTATAACTCCCAGCATGCCCAGACAACCTACAGCCATCAGCAGGGCATGGTGGGAATTGTAGTTTTACAACATCTGGAGAGCCGCAGTTTTTAGGATGCCTGCTTAGTGTCTCCAAAGTCTGAGAGCCATACATATTGGGCATCGTCGCGTGCGTAAAAGTCGTCGCTATAAAAATAACATTTGACCAAACGCCTCGAATGAACGGTGTTAAAAATATAAAACAAAAACGGTGCCAAAACACCCATTTTTGGGCAAAATTTCAATTTGAATCCCTTTTGCCGGTAATAAAGCAAGGGTTAACAGCCAAACAAAACTCAATATTTATGGCCCTGATTCTGTAGTTTGCAGAAACACCCCATATGTGGTCGTAAATGGCTATATAGCCGCACGGCAGGGCATAGAACGAAGGGAACTCCATACGGTTTCTGGAAGGCAGATTTTGATGGACAGTTTTTTTTTTGACACCATGTCCCATTAACCACTTCAGCCCCGCTAGGTGAAACCCCCTTCATGACCAGAGCACTTTTTACACTTCGGCACTACACTCCTTTCACCGTTTATCGCTCGGTCATGCAACTTACCACCCAAATGAATTTTACCTCCTTTTCTTCTCACTAATGGAGCTTTCATTTGGTGGTATTTTATTGCTGCTGACATTTTTACTTTTTTTGTTATTAATCAAAATGTAACGATTTTTTTGCAAAAAAATGACATTTTTCACTTTCAGCTGTAAAATTTTGCAAAAAAAACGACATCCATATATAAATTTTTCGCCAAATTTATTGTTCTACATGTCTTTGATAAAAAAAAAAATGTTTGGGCAAAAAAAAAAAATGGTTTGGGTAAAAGTTATAGCATTTACAAACTATGGTACAAAAATGTGAATTTCCGCTTTTTGAAACAGCTCTGACTTTCTGAGCACCTGTCATGTTTCCTGAGGTTCTACAATGCCCAAACAGTAGAAAACCCCCACAAATGACCCCATTTCGCAAAGTAGACACCCTAAGGTATTCGCTGATGGGCATAGTGAGTTCATAGAACTTTTTATTTTTTGTCACAAGTTAGCGGAAAATGATGATGATTTTTATTTTTTTTATTTTTCTTACAAAGTCTCATATTCCACTAACTTGTGACAAAAAATAAAAAATTCTAGGAACTCGCCATGCCCCTCACGGAATACCTTGGGGTGTCTTCTTTCCAAAATGGGGTCACTTGTGGCGTAGTTATACTGCCCTGGCAATTTAGGGGCCCAAATGTGTGAGAAGAACTTTGCAATCAAAATGTGTAAAAAATGACCGGTGAAATCCAAAAGGTGCACTTTGGAATATGTGCCCCTTTGCCCACCTTGGCAGCAAAAAAGTGTGACACATCTGGTATCGCCGTACTCAGGAGAAGTTGGGGAATGTATTTTGGGGTGTCATTTTACATATACCCATGCTGGGTGAGAAAAATATCTTGGTCAAATGCCAACTTTGTATAAAAAAATGGGAAAAGTTGTCTTTTGCCAAGATATTTCTCTCATCCAGCATGGGTATATGTAAAATGACACCCCAAAACACATTCCCCAACTTCTCCTGAGTACGGCGATACCAGATGTGTCACACTTTTTTGCTGCCAAGGTGGGCAAAGGGGCACATATTCCAAAGTGCACCTTTCGGATTTCGCAGGTCATTTTTTACACATTTTGATTGCAAAGTTCTTCTCACACATTTGGGCCCCTAAATTGCCAGGGCAGTATAACTACGCCACAAGTGACCCCATTTTGGAAAGAAGACACCCCAAGGTATTCTGTGAGGGGCATGGCGAGTTCCTAGAATTTTTTTTTTTTTGTCGCAAGTTAGTGGAATATGAGACTTTGTAAGGAAAAAAGAAAAAAAAAGTAAAATCATCATTTTCCGCTAACTTGTGACAAAAAATAAAAAATTCTAGGAACTCGCCATGCCCCTCACGGAATACCTTGGGGTGTCTTCTTTCCAAAATGGGGTCACTTGTGGCGTAGTTATACTGCCCTGGCAATTTAGGGGCCCAAATGTGTAAGAAGTACCTTGCAATCAAAATCTGTAAAAAATGGCCTGCGAAATCCGAAAGGTGCACTTTGGAATATGTGCCCCTTTGCCCACCTTGGCTGCAAAAAAGTGTCACACATGTGGTATCGCCGTACTCAGGAGAAGTTGGGGAATGTGTTTTGGGGTGCCATTTTACATATAACCATGCTGGGTGAGAGAAATATCTTGGCAAAAGACAACTTTTCCTATTTTTTTATACAAAGTTGGCATTTGACCAAGATATTTTTCTCACCCAGCATGGGTATATGTAAAATGACACCCCAAAACACATTCCCCAACTTCTCCTGAGTACGGCGATACCAGATGTGTGACACTTTTTTGCAGCCTAGATGCGCAAAGGGGCCCAAATTCCTTTTAGGAGGACATTTTTAGACATTTGGATCCCAGACTTCTTCTCACACTTTCGGGCCCCTAAAAAGCCAGGGCAGTATAAATACCCCACATGTGACCCCACTTTGGAAAGAAGACACCCCAAGGTATTCAATGAGGGGCCTGGCGAGTTCCTAGAAATTTTTAATTTTTTGCATAAGTTAGCGGAAATTGATTTTTTTTGGTTTTTTTCTCACAAAGTCTCACTTTCCGCTAACTTAGGACAAAAATTTCAATCTTTCATGGACTCAATATGCCCCTCAGCGAATACCTTGGGGTGTCTTCTTTCCGAAATGGGGTCACATGTGGGGTATTTATACTGCCCTGGCTTTTTAGGGGCCCTAAAGCGTGAGAAGAAGTCTGGAATATAAATGTCTAAAAATGTTTACGCATTTGGATTCCGTGAGGGGTATGGTGAGTTCATGGGAGATTTTATTTTTTGACACAAGTTAGTAGAATATGAGACTTAGTAAGAAAAAACAAAAACAAACAAAAAATTTCCGCTAACTTGTGCCAAAAAAAATGTCTGAATGGAGCCTTACAGGGGGGGGTGATCAATGACAGGGGGGGTGATCAATGACAGGGGGGTAATCACCCATATAGACTCCCGGATCACCCCTCTGTCATTGATCACCCCCCTGGTAAGGCTCCATTCAGACGTCCGTATAATTTTTACGGATCCATGGATCGGATCCGCAAAACACATCCGGACGTCTGAATGGAGCCTTACAGGGGGGTTATCAATGACAGGGGGTGATCAGGGTGATCACCCCCCTGTCACTGATCACCCCCCCTGTAAGGCTCCATTCAGACATCCGCATGATTTTTTACGGATCCATGGATACATGGATCGGATCCACAAAAAACATGCGGACGTCTGAATGGAGCCTTACAGGGGGGTTATCAATGACAGGGGGTGATCACCCCCCTGTCACTGATCACCCCCCTGTCACTGATCACCCCCCCTGTAAGGCTCCATTCAGACATCCGCATGATTTTTTACGGATCCATGGATACATGGATCGGATCCACAAAAAACATGCGGACGTCTGAATGGAGCCTTACAGGGGGGTTATCAATGACAGGGGGTGATCAGGGTGATCAGGGTGATCACCCCCCTGTCACTGATCACCCCCCCTGTAAGGCTCCATTCAGACATCCGCATGATTTTTTACGGATCCATGGATACATGGATCGGATCCACAAAAAACATGCGGACGTCTGAATGGAGCCTTACAGGGGGGTTATCAATGACAGGGGGTGATCAGGGTGATCAGGGTGATCACCCCCCTGTCACTGATCACCCCCCCTGTAAGGCTCCATTCAGACATCCGCATGATTTTTTACGGATCCATGGATACATGGATCGGATCCACAAAAAACATGCGGACGTCTGAATGGAGCCTTACAGGGGGGTTATCAATGACAGGGGGTGATCAGGGTGATCACCCCCCTGTCACTGATCACCCCCCCTGTAAGGCTCCATTCAGACATCCGCATGATTTTTTACGGATCCATGGATACATGGATCGGATCCACAAAAAACATGCGGACGTCTGAATGGAGCCTTACAGGGGGGTTATCAATGACAGGGGGTGATCAGGGTGATCACCCCCCTGTCACTGATCACCCCCCCTGTAAGGCTCCATTCAGACATCCGCATGATTTTTTACGGATCCATGGATACATGGATCGGATCCACAAAAAACATGCGGACGTCTGAATGGAGCCTTACAGGGGGGTTATCAATGACAGGGGGTGATCAGGGTGATCACCCCCCTGTCACTGATCACCCCCCCTGTAAGGCTCCATTCAGACATCCGCATGATTTTTTACGGATCCATGGATACATGGATCGGATCCACAAAAAACATGCGGACGTCTGAATGGAGCCTTACAGGGGGGTTATCAATGACAGGGGGTGATCAGGGTGATCACCCCCTGTCACTGATCACCCCCCCTGTAAGGCTCCATTCAGACATCCGCATGATTTTTTACGGATCCATGGATACATGGATCGGATCCACAAAAAACATGTGGACGTCTGAATGGAGCCTTACAGGGGGGTTACAATGACAGGGGGGTGATCAGGGTGATCACCCCCCTGTCACTGATCACCCCCCCTGTAAGGCTCCATTCAGACGTCTGTATGATTTTTTACGGATCCATGGATACATGGATCGGATCCACAAAAAACATGCGGACGTCTGAATGGAGCCTTACAGGGGGGTTATCAATGACAGGGGGTGATCAGGGAGTGTATATGGGTGATCACCCCCCTGTAAGGCTCCATTCAGACGTCCGCATGTGTTTTGCGGATCCGATCCATGTATCCATGGATCCGTAAAAATCATGCGGACGTCTGAATGGAGCCTTACAGGGGGGTGATCAATGACAGGGGGGTGATCAATGACAGGGGGTGATCAGGGAGTGTATATGGGTGATCACCCGCCTGTCATTGATCACCCCCCTGTAAGGCTCCATTTAGACGTCCGTATGCGTTTTGCGGATCCGATCCATGTATCCGTGGATCCGTAAAAATCATACGGACGTCTGAACGGAGCCTGACAGGGGGGTCATCAATGACAGGGCGGTGATCAATGACAGGGGGGTGATCAGGGAGTTTATATGGGGTGATCATGGGTGATCAGGGGTTTATAAGGGGTTAATAAGTGACGGGGGGGGGGTGTAGTGTAGTGTGGTGTTTGGTGCGACTGTACTGACCTACCTGAGTCCTCTGGTGGTCGATCCTAACAAAAGGGACCACCAGAGGACCAGGTAGGAGGTATATTAGACGCTGTTATGAAAACAGCGTCTAATATACCTGTTAGGGGTTAAAAAATTCGGATCTCCAGCCTGCCAGCGAACGATCGCCGCTGGCATGCTGGAGATCCACTCGCTTACCTTCCGTTCCTGTGAGCGTGCGCGCCTGTGTGCGCGCGTTCACAGGAAATCTCGCGTATCGCGAGATGACGCGTATATGCGTGACTGTGCGCCAGCCTGCCACCTCCGGAACGCACATGTGCGTTAGGCGGTCCGGAGGTGGTTAGAAGCCCCCCCTGATGTAGCCTAGACTAGAAACTCCAAAAAAGTGACCCCATCTAAGAAACTACACCCCTCAAGGTATTCAAAAGTTACTTTACAAACTATGTTAACCCTTTAGGTGTTCCACAAAACTAAATAGCGAATGTAGAAACATTTTTAGAATTTAATTTTTTTGTTACATTGCCTCAAAAAAGAGTAATATAGAGCAACCAAAAATCATATTTACCCCTAAAATAGTCCCAAAACAACAACCACCTTATCCTGTAGTTTCCTAGATGGGGTCACTTTTATGGAGTTTCTACTCTAGGGGTGCATCAGGGGGCTTGAAAGGGTACATGGTGTAAATAAACCAGTCCAGCAAAATCTGCCTTCCAAAAACCATATGACGTTCCCCTCCTTCTATGTCCTCCCGTTTGGCCAAACAGTAGTTTACGACCACATATGGGGTGTTTCTGCAAACTACAGAATCAGGGCAACCCATTTTGAGTTTTGTTTGGCAGTTAACCCTTGTTTTACTCCTGGAAAAAATTGATTATATTGGAAAATTTTCCAAAAAATAGAAATTTCTAAATTGTTTCTCCATCTGCCATTAACTCTTGTGGAACACCTAAAGGGTTAACAAAGTTTGTAAACCCAGTTTTGAATACCTTGAGGGGTGTACTTTCTTAGATGGAGTCACTTTTTAGAAATTTCTATTCTAGGGGTGCAACAGGGGGCTTCAAATGGGACATGGTATAAACAAAACCAGTCCTGCAAAATCTGCCTTCCAAAACCCATATGGTGTTCCCCTCCTTCTATGTCCTCCCGTTTGGCCAAACAGTAGTTTACGACCACATATGGGGTGTTTCTGCAAACTACAGAATCAGGGCAACCCATTTTGAGTTTTGTTTGGCAGTTAACCCTTGTTTTACTCCTGGAAAAAATTGATTATATTGGAAAATTTTCCAAAAAATAGAAATTTCTAAATTGTTTCTCCATCTGCCATTAACTCTTGTGGAACACCTAAAGGGTTAACAAAGTTTGTAAACCCAGTTTTGAATACCTTGAGGGGTGTACTTTCTTAGATGGAGTCACTTTTTTGAAATTTCTATTCTAGGGGTGCAACAGGGGGCTTCAAATGGGACATGGTATAAACAAAACCAGTCCTGCAAAATCTGCCTTCCAAAACCCATATGGCGTTCCCCTCCTTCTATGTCCTCCCGTTTGGCCAAACAGTAGTTTACGACCACATATGGGGTGTTTCTGCAAACTACAGAATCAGGGCAACCCATTTTGAGTTTTGTTTGGCAGTTAACCCTTGTTTTACTCCTGGAAAAAATTGATTATATTGGAAAATTTTCCAAAAAATAGAAATTTCTAAATTGTTTCTCCATCTGCCATTAACTCTTGTGGAACACCTAAAGGGTTAACAAAGTTTGTAAACCCAGTTTTGAATACCTTGAGGGGTGTACTTTCTTAGATGGAGTCACTTTTTTGAAATTTCTATTCTAGGGGTGCAACAGGGGGCTTCAAATGGGACATGGTATAAACAAAACCAGTCCTGCAAAATCTGCCTTCCAAAACCCATATGGTGTTCCCCTCCTTCTATGTCCTGCCGTTTGGCCAAACAGTAGTTTACGACCACATATGGGGTGTTTCTGCAAACTACAGAATCAGGGCAACCCATTTTGAGTTTTGTTTGGCAGTTAACCCTTGTTTTACTCCTGGAAAAAATTGATTATATTGGAAAATTTTCCCAAAAATAGAAATTTCTAAATTGTTTCTCCATCTGCCATTAACTCTTGTGGAAGACCTAAAGGGTTAATAAAGTTTGAAAAAACAGTTTTGAATACCTTGAGGGGTGTAGTTTCTAGAATGGGGTCATTTTTGGGAGGTTTCTATTATCTAAGCCTCACAATATGACTGCAAACCTGAACTGGTCCATAAAAAGTGGGATTTTGAAGATTTCTGAAAAATTTCAAAATTTGCTTCTAAACTTCTAAGCCTTGTAACATCCCCAAAAAATAAAATATCATTCCCAAAATGCTACACACATGAAGTAGACATATGGGGAATGTAAAGCCATCACAATTTTTGGGGGTATTACTATGTATTACAGAAGTAGAGAAACTGAAACTTTGAAATTTGCTAATTTTTCCCAAAAAATTTTAAAAATTTTATTTTTTTGTGCAAAAAAATTAACTTTTTTGACCCAATTTTAGCAGTGTCATGAAGTACAATATGTGACGAAAAAACAATCTCAGAACGGCCTGGGTAAGTCAAAGCGTTTTAAAGTTATGAGCACTTAAAGGGACACTGGTCAGATTTGCAAAAAATGGCCAAGTCCTTAAGGTGAAATAGGGCTGAGTCCTTAAGGGGTTAATAGAGGAGCCTGGCTGCTTAATAGTGCAGCCAGGGCTCAGTACAGTGTGCTACAGGGAGATCCTGTCTCCCCTCTCTCTCCTGACTATTAGTAAAGCCCAGCTTCTGCTACAGAGACTGCTCTGTAGTCAGCAGTAACAGGAGGGAGAGGGGAGACAGAAAGTGCTGCAGAAAGAAGATGCTGTCCCTGTCACTATCAGGAGCCTATACATTCCAGGCTTATCCCTGCTAACCATAGCTGTCCTGCATCTCATGTAGCCCCCCCCCCCCCCCCCAGCTGCATTCATCTGCTGTCCTTTGCCCCCCCAGCTGCATTCATCTGCTGTCCTTTGCCCCCCCCCAGCTGCATTCATCTGCTGTCAACTGCTGTCAACAACTGTACAATGCACCGCTAGTTCACATCACATTTTTGTCCCACATTTAAGGCTTGGTTCACATCACGTTTTTTCCCCATCCGTTAAACGTATACAAAAATTCGGATGCCTCATACTGATGCCATGACAGTGACATCCGTTCACCATAGAGTTTCATTGTAAAAAAAAAAAAGTATAATTTTTTTTTACCGGATTGTGCAGGATACAAGAACATGAAGTACTGCAATTTTGTATCGTGTACATCATAGTCCAGTAAAAACACATGTATGTTAAAGAATCAAATGCCACTGTATGGCGCCTGCCTGCCCGTTGTGACAGCCCGTTTGCTGTGGGGCCCAGTCCTTTCTAGCTACTCCACTGGTTACCAGGGGCTCAGACCATGGGGACAAACTACAGTCGTTGTCAGCCTACAGCAGGGGTCATATTGTGCTGTACATACAGTGTAGTGTGATGTCATGTTCACCTCTCCGGGTATATTACCCAGGAAAGCACAATTCTGCAAAAAGGACATGTTCTATCTTTTGGTGGAACGGAAGTGCGGAATGGAACCCCACGGAAGCACTGCGTAGTGCTTACGTAGTGTTCCGTTCCGTGATTCCGTTTCTCACCCTTCCGCATCTCCGTATTTGCGGACCCATTGAAGTGAATGGGTCCGCATCCGTGATGTGAAATGCACACGGAAGGGTGCCCATTTATTGCTGATCCGCATATGTGGTCCGCAATACGGGAATGGCTGGCCCCTTTCACACAACGATACGGGTTGGCTCCAGACTGCGTTCAGGGTGCATTCAGTGAAACTCGCACCATTTTTCAAGCAAGTTCAGTCAGTTTTGTCTACGATTGCGTTCCGTTTTTTCTGCATGGGTGCATTGCGTTTTGATGCGTTTTTCATGCACGTGATAAAAAACTAAAAGTTTACAAACAATATCTCCTAGCAACCTGGCGGTGAGCATGGTGACGTCGGCGCAGGACCTCAGGACCTGCTGAATGAACATAGAAGATTTCTATCTTCATTCAGCAGGCCCTGCTCCGACGTCACCACGCTCACCAAGTTGTGAGCGCGGTGACGTCACCAAAGGTACTTTTCCTGCCAGGTCCTGAAAGAAGATGAGCCACGCTGCGCGATCAAGTGGATGAGGTGAATAAATAAATATTTTATTATTTTTTAACCCCTCAAGCCACATGTTGCTTAGCATTCTGTATTAAGAATGCTATTATTTTGCCTTATAACCATGTTATAAGGGAAAATAGTAAAGTTTGGGTCCCCATGATCTCCTAGCAACCATCCGTGAAAATCACTTTGCATCCGCAATGCTTGCGGATGCAATGCGATTTTCAAGCAGCAACATTCACTTGGGGCCTGCGCTACATGAAAAACGCAGAATATAGAGCATGCTGCGACTTTTACGCAACACACAAGTGATGCGTGAAAATCACTGATCATGTGCACAGCCCCATTGAAGTGAATGGTTCCGGATTCAGTGCGGGTGCAATGCGTTCACCTCACGCATTGCACCCACGAGGAAACTCGCCTGTGTCAAAGGGGCCTAAGACTTTGACACGGCCCCCACAACAGTATGATAGAATGACCACATGACAGATATGGTGTATGTATATAATATATATAATAGGAAAAGGATGGCGTGGCAGCCTGGTCTGGTCTAGATCGTGACTAGCCATAGGAGCGGGGTTTACACAGGGGGGGCCCATACAAAAATTTGCTGTGGGGCCCAGTCACCTCTAGTTACGCCCCTGATCTTCTCTATCAACTTTCGATGTTCTTTTATGCGCCTACCATGGTGATCACAGTTAACGGGGAATCAGGGTTCAATGCCGGAGATGGAGCATGAGAAAGGGATACCACATCCAAGGGAGGTCAATGGATGAAATTAAATGTGATCGAGCGGAAATGTGGTACAAATTATTGAAGCAGAAGCTTCCAAGTAAAGGAGGGTGCACACTGCAATTACCCACTCCTGACTCGGGGAGGTAGTGACTATAAATATCAATACAGGACTCTTAAGATGCCCTGTTATTGGAATGATTAATAAAATATTATAGGGAATGTCACTGGGGTATTTTGGATTTGGAAACGTCAGACAGGAGAAGCCCTGCTGCCGCTTTGTTGACTCTAGATAACTTCTGCCTGATTGCACGTCTCAGTGATGTCCACGATCCAATTGGATATTTTCTCTATCGACAGTTCAATGTTCATTTCTGCGCCTACCATGTTGATCACGGGTAGCGGCGAATCAGGGTTCCTCGCGGGAGAGGGAGCTTGGGAAAGGGATACCACACCCAAGGGAGGTCAATGGCTGCAAAAATGTGGGACAAGTTATTAAAGCGGAAGGATCAAATGAAAGGAGGGGGCGCGCGTCAATTAAAGACGAATTTTAGAAATTTAAGTCCCTGTCACCTATGCAGAGCAGGGGTTTTTAATCAGCAAAAATGGGTTAATGTCACCCACCAATGGAACAGACAGTTTTTGAAAATTTCAGGCCCTGTCAACTATACAGAGCAGGGGTTTATTACTGGCAAAACTAGTAAAATGTCACCCACCAATTGAACAGACGATTTTACAAAAATTAGGTCCCTGTCAGCTATGCAGAGCAGGGGTTTGTATACGGCAAAAAACTGTAAAATGTTACCTGAGAATGTAACAGAGAGAGGATTTTTTTAAATTTAGGTCCCCGTCACCTATGCAGAGCAGGGGTTTATTCACAGCAAAAATGGTAAAATGTCACCCAAGAATGTAACAGATGCTTTTGCACCCTGCTCCCTCTTTTACTGTGCTGGTGCCTCTGTGCGACCACCGCCACTTCTATCCGAACTAGACAGTTCACTCGCATGACCTTGATTCCAGTCTGCAGACTGTAAAAAGCCGCTGCAGTTGGCACCTGTGTTTCGTCATCATCAGAGACGTGCTGCGGTGGTCTTCCCATGTCCTCATCCTGAAACATAAGAGGTTGGGCATCAGTGTACTCAATCTATTCCACTTCTGAGGCAGGGCTATGTGGCAGGCCCTGGGAAACCCTGCTAGCAGATTCATCAAGAAAGCAGAAGAGACTGCTGCATGACTTGGGGCTCAGACTGCTTGGCTGATTTGCAAATGGGTGAGGTGAAAGACTGATGGCCTTGGGCTGCAGGTGCCAACTCTGATCTTTCAGCAGGAGACTGGGTGGGAGACAATGTGAAGGAACTGGCGGCACTACTATTGCCTGTACTTGTTCTGGTCTCACCATTCATAGAGCCGCATTAGGCCCAACCAAATAACGCTGAAGGTTCTGTCGCCTACTCACACCTGAGGAAGGTGTTTCACTTGTGCGTGCAGCTGGCACAGATCTACCACGTCCTCTCGCTGCAATAGGAACTCCGCAAACACCAGCATCACCACGACCGGGGCCACGTCTCTTATTTGATGCTCTCCTCGTTCTTTGCGTTCACCAACCAAACTAACAGATGATTTATGTCAGGCAACTGTAACATGTAACTGCCAATAGTCAACAATTAAGTTCACTGACAGTAAGGCAGTGCCGGTGTCATAAAGAGGAAAATTTTATTGAGGTCACACTACATTGTGACAGGCGAATTTTATATAATTAATTACTTTACAGTCACAACATTTTTTAATTTGTCAACCAACAATATACAGTCATGTGAAAAAATTAGGACACCCTTTGAAAGCATGTGGTTTTTTGTAACATTTTTAATAAAAGGTTATTTCATCTCCGTTTCAACAATACAGAGAGATTAAAGTAATCCAACTAAACAAAGAAAACTGAAGAAAAGTCTTTTCAAGATCTTCTGTAAATGTCATTCTACAAAAATGCCTATTCTAACTGAGGAAAAAGATAGGACACCCTTGCCCCTAATAGCGAGTGTTACCTCCTTTGGCTGAAATAACTGCAGTGAGACGGTTCTTGTAGCCATCTACCAGTCTTCGACATCGGTCTGAGGAAATTTTACCCCACTCCTCAATGCAGAACTTTTTCAACTGTGAGATGTTTGAGGGGTTTCTTGCACGTACAGCCCTTTTCAAGTCACCCCACAGCATCTCAATGGGATTCAAATCTGGAGTTTGACTTGGCCATTCCAGGACTCTCCATTTCTTCTTTTTCAGCCAATCTTTGGTTGATTTACTAGTATGTTTTGGGTCATTGTCATGTTGCATGGTCCAGTTCCGCTTCAGCTTTAATTTTTTAACTGATGGTCTCACATGTTCTTCAAGCACCTTCTGATACACAGTAGAATTCATCGTGGATTCTATGATGGTGAGCTGACCAGGTCCTGCTGCAGCAAAGCAGCCCCAAACCATGACAGTTCCACCTCCATGCTTCACAGTTGGTATGAGGTTCTTTTCTTGGAATGCTGTGTTTGGTTTACGCCAAACATGTCCTCTGCTGTTGTGTCCAAATAATTCAATTTTGGACTCATCTGTCCAAAGAACATTATTCCAGAAGTCCTGGTCTTTGTCAACTTTATCTCTGGCAAATGTCAGTCTGGCCTCGATGTTTCTCTTGGAAAGCAAAGGTTTCCTCCTTGCACACCTCCCATGCAAGTTAAACTTGTACAGTCTCTTTCTGATTGTAGAGGCATGTACTTCTACATCAACAGTAGCCAGAGCCTGCTGTAGTCCTCGAGATGACACTTTAGGGTTTTTGGAGACCTCTTTTAGCATCTTGCGGTCTGCTCTTGGGGTGAACTTGCTGGGGCGACCAGTCCTGGGCATGTTGGCAGTTGTTTTGAAAGCCCTCCACTTGTAGACTATCTTCCGGACAGTGGAATGGCTGATTTCAAAATCTTTTGAGATCTTTTTAAATCCCTTCCCAGACTCATAGGCTGCTACAATCTTTTTTCTGAAGTCCTCTGACAGCTCTTTTGCTCTCACCATGGTGCTCACTCCGTCAGGAGCACACCAAACTAAATGTCTGAGGTTTAAATAGGGCAAGCCTCATTCAACATGCAGAGTAACGATCTACTAATTATGTGCACCTGGTGTGATATACCTGTGTGAGATCTGAGCCAATTTAAGAGGGAATACATGTGAGGGTGTCCTATCTTTTTCCTCAGTTAGAATAGGCATTTTTGTAGAATGACATTTACAGAAGATCTTGAAAAGACTTTTCTTCAGTTTTCTTTGTTTAGTTGGATTACTTTAATCTCTCTGTATTGTTGAAACGGAGATGAAATAACCTTTTATTAAAAATGTTACAAAAAACCACATGCTTTCAAAGGGTGTCCTAATTTTTTCACATGACTGTAACTGCAGTATTAAAAGCTTGTATTGGACTCTCAGAAATGCGGCAAAGGCTGCAAATGTACTGTTTTGCACAAAATGGGTGTTTTTTTAAACCCAGAATATAACTGCAGTATTTAAAGCTTGTATTTGACTGTCACAAATGCAGCAAAGGCCCCAAATGTAATGTCTTGCACAAAATGGGTGTTTTTTTTTAACCCAGAATATAACTGCAGTATTTAGAGCTTGTGTTTGGCTGTCAAAAATGCAGCAAAGGCCCCAAATGCAGCGTCTTGCACAAAATGGGTGTTTTTTCTTAACCCAGAATACAACTACAGTATTAAAAGCTTGTATTGGACTCTCAGAAATGCAGCAAAGGCCGCAAATGAAGTGTCTTGCACAAAATGGGTGTTTCTTTCAAACCACAATATAACAGCAGTATTTAACACTTGTATTGGACTCTCAGAAATGCAGCAAAGGCTGCAAATGTACTGTTTTGCACAAAATGGGTGTTTTTTTAAACCCAGAATATAACTGCAGTATTTAAAGCTTGTATTTGACTGTCACAAATGCAGCAAAGGCCCCAAATGTAATGTCTTGCACAAAATGGGTGTTTTTTTTTTAACCCAGAATATAACTGCAGTATTTAGAGCTTGTGTTTGGCTGTCAAAAATGCAGCAAAGGCCCCAAATGCAGCGTCTTGCACAAAATGGGTGTTTTTTCTTAACCCAGAATACAACTACAGTATTAAAAGCTTGTATTGGACTCTCAGAAATGCAGCAAAGGCCGCAAATGAAGTGTCTTGCACAAAATGGGTGTTTCTTTCAAACCACAATATAACAGCAGTATTTAACACTTGTATTGGACTCTAAGAAATGCAGCAAAGGCCGCAAATGTAATGTCTTGCACAAAATGGGTGGTTTTTTTTAACCCAGAATATAACTGCAGTATTTAGAGCTTGTGTTTGGCTGTCAAAAATGCAGCAAAGGCCCCAAGTGTAGTGTTTTGCACAAAATGGGTGGGTATTTTTTAAACCCAGATTATAACTGCAGTATTTAAAGCTTGTATTTGACTGTCACAAATGCAGCAAAGGCCCCGAATGTAGTGTCTTGCACAAAATTGGTGTTTTTTTTAATCCCAGAATATAACTGTAGTATTTAAAGCTTGTATTGGACTCTCAGAAATGCAGCAAAGGCCGCAAATGAAGTGTCTTGCACAAAAGGGGTGTATTTTTCAAACCACAATATAACAAACCACTTGCGGCCTACTTGCATTGGACTCTCAGAAATGCAGCAAAGGCTGCAAATGTAGTGTCTTGCACAAAATGGGTGTTTTTTTAAACCAAGAATATAACTGCAGTATTTAAAGCTTGTATTTGACTGTCACTAATTCAGCAAAGGCCCCAAATGTAGTGTCTTAAACAAAATGGGTGTTTTTTTAAACCCAGAATATAACTGCAGTATTTAAAGCTTGTATTTGACTGTCACAAATGCAGAAAAGGCCCAAAATGTAGGGTCTTGCACAAAATGCGTGTTTTTTTAAACCCAGAATATAACTGCAGTATTTAAAGCTTGTATTTGACTGTCACTAATTCAGCAAAGGCCCCAAATGTAGTGTCTTGAAGATTTTTTTTTTTTTTAAACCCAGAATATAACTTCAGTATGTAAGTTATTCCCATCTTGCAAATTCATCCTCACCTGCTGCTAGCTCTGATGTTCTTTTCCTGGTTTTCAATGCTAAGGCTGGGCGGGCTTAGGCAACTAGAGTGAAGGCCGGCCACACCTCCTTATGACATAACACTGAGAGCTCAGTCCTTGTGTGCTAGTTCATGTGAAGAGTATGACTCATCAGTCTGGCAGCCTGCAGTGTCTGTGAGGCCCCTTCCCCCTGCTGGGAAATCATGAGAGAGCCATGTGAAGTGAGCTCAGTGTAAAGTAACACCTGGCTGTTCTGCACAGTTTTAGGGTCCAGTCACACGTCCATGGTGTGTTGCGAACCCGCAAATTGCAATACACCTGGCCGGCACCCACTATAGAAATGCATATTCTTGTCCGCAGCTGCGGACAAGAATAGGACATGTTCTATCTTTTGCTGTGCGGATGCAAAATTGCGGAACGGATGCGCACCCATTTGCGGACGTGTGAATGGACCCTTACACACAAAATCTCTGTCGGATCTCTTACAAACCCATTTTGTTTATCAAAAAATATAATTCCACATTATACATTAGCTCAAAAGCTTGTCAGCTAGTAAACGTATAATCTGTGCTTTTGTCTCCCATAAAACATGACCATCCCCCACCCACCAGCACTGATGCAGATATTTTTCCATTACAGCTGTACTCCAGTTGTGCATAAACCTTACACTATGTATCTCTACAGATGCATATACAGCTCAGTTACATGTGTCTGTTTATCTCTTCAACCAGCACTGTGGCTGAACAGTCTCGTATACAGCTCTGCTACATCTGTTTCTCTCTTCCATCATCATTGATGCTGACCCACCACATATACAGCTCTGCTACATCTGTCTATTCCCTTCCCCATTAGTACTGTGGCTGAACAGCAGCTTATTCAGCTCTGCTACATCTGATTCTCTCTTCCACAAGCATTGATGCTAAACCGCCACATATCATTCTCTGTTACATCTGATCTGTTACAACAGCTCTGATATATATACAGGGAGTGCAGAATTATTAGGCAAGTTGTATTTTTGAGGATTAATTTTATTATTGAACAACAACCATGTTCTCAATGAAACCAAAAAACTCATTAATATCAAAGCTGAATATTTTTGGAAGTAGTTTTTAGTTTGTTTTTAGTTTTAGCTATTTTAGGGGGATATCTGTGTGTGCAGGGGACTATTACTGTACATAATTATTAGGCAACTTAACAAAAAACAAATATATACCCATTTCAATTTTTTATTTTTACCAGTGAAACCAATATAACATCTCAACATTCACAAATATACATTTCTGACATTCAAAAACAAAACAAAAACAAATCAGTGACCAATATAGCCACCTTTCTTTGCAAGGACACTCAAAAGCCTGCCATCCATGGATTCTGTCAGTGTTTTGATCTGTTCACCATCAACATTGCGTGCAGCAGCAACCACAGCCTTCCAGACAGTGTTCAAAAAGGTGTACTGTTTTCCCTCATTGTAAATCTCACATTTGATGATGGACCACAGGCTCTCAATGGGGTTCAGATCAGGTGAACAAGGAGGCCATGTCATTAGATTTTCTTCTTTTATACCCTTTCTTGCCAGCCACATTGTGGAGTACTTGGACGCGTGTGATGGAGCATTGTCCTGCATGAAAATCATGTTTTTCTTACCTTGCAGACTTCTTCCTGTACCACTGCTTGAAGAAGGTGTCTTCCAGAAACTGGCAGTAGGACTGGGAGTTGAGCTTGACTCCATCCTCAACCCAAAAAGGCCCCACAAGCTCATCTTTGATGATACCAGCCCAAACCAGTACTCCACCTCCACCTTGCTGGCGTCTGAGTCGGACTGGAGCTCTCTGCCCTTTACCAATCCAGCCATCTGGCCCATCAAGACTCACTCTCATTTCATCAGT
Organism: Bufo gargarizans; assembly: GCF_014858855.1. Lineage (NCBI taxonomy): Eukaryota > Metazoa > Chordata > Amphibia > Anura > Bufonidae > Bufo > Bufo gargarizans. The sequence continues at coordinate 338,971,501 of NC_058080.1, forward strand.
CCATAAAACCTTAGAAAAATCAGTCTTGAGATATTTCTTGGCCCAGTCTTGACGTTTCAGCTTGTGTGTCTTGTTCAGTGGTGGTCGTCTTTCAGCCTTTCTTACCTTGGCCATGTCTCTGAGTATTGCACACCTTGTGCTTTTGGGCACTCCAGTGATGTTTCAGCTCTGAAATATGGCCAAACTGGTGGCAAGTGGCATCTTGGCAGCTGCACGCTTGACTTTTCTCAGTTCATGGGCAGTTATTTTGCGCCTTGGTTTTTCCACACGCTTCTTGCGACCCTGTTGACTATTTTAAATGAAACGCTTGATTGTTCGATGATCACGCTTCAGAAGCTTTGCAATTTTAAGAGTGCTGCATCCCTCTGCAAGATATCTCACTATTTTTGACTTTTCTGAGCCTGTCAAGTCCTTCTTTTGACCCATTTTGCCAAAGGAAAGGAAGTTGCCTAATAATTATGCACACCTGATATAGGGTGTTGATGTCATTAGACCACACCCCTTCTCATTACAGAGATGCACATCACCTAATATGCTTAATTGGTAGTAGGCTTTCGAGCCTATACAGCTTGGAGTAAGACAACATGCATAAAGAGGATGATGTGGTCAAAATACTCATTTGCCTAATAATTCTGCACGTAGTGTATATATATATATATATATATAGTGTTCCATATAAGGGCAGAATAAAATATATGGAAAGGACACGTACAAAAAATACTTTGTTGTGCATGAGCCCTACGGGTAGGTTCAGGCCCCATGCACACGGCCGTTGTTCACGGCCGTGTGCGGGCCGTGGAACCGCGGCCTGGATCCCTTCCTGTGAGCTGGAGCGCACGGCGTCACTGGTTGCTATGACGCCGTGCGCTCCCTGCTGCCGCCGCAATACAGTACTACACTGGTATGATCTATACCAGTGTATTACTGTACTGTGCCGGCAGCAGGGGGCGCACGGCGTCATAGCAACCAGTGACGCCGTGCGCTCCAGCTCACAGGAAGGGATCCAGGCCGCGGTTCCACGGCCCGCACACGGCCGTGAACAACGGCCGTGTGCATGGGGCCTCACACTGAGGTTTTTTTAAGCAGGTTTTGGGGCAGATTTCCATTCAGATTTTTCAGCCAAAGCCAGCAGTGAATCCAGAAGGAAGTCGACGTTGAGTACTTCTTTTGCATTTCCGATTCCTTTTGAACCCACTTCTGGTTTTGAATTAAAAAACTTCAGGAAAATTTGCCTCAAAACCTCCTCCAAAAATCTCTGTGTGAACCTACCCTTATTCATGTCCTTTCACGCAAATAATTGAAAAATAACGGGGCATATCTGTAAATTTTCAGGACAAAATACTGTATTTATGAAGTCCTGCTCTGTACCATGCACCAGTGTTGATAAATCTGCATTCACACTGCAGTCAGTGGACGCAGTTGGCGTATGTAGCCATAGGCCTGTATTCACCTGATGGAGGCCAAAAAAGTTTCCTCTTGGCTTCTATGGCAATTTACTACCTCATAAAAGAGCACGTCGGGCTGCCTATTTCTATACAGCAGGTCATAGCTTTTTTCAGTATTATTTAGTAGCCATAGCTATTTTATTTTTTAACCTTAGGTACGGGCTCATTTTTTGCGGGATGAGATGACTGTTTGATTGGTACTATTTTGGGGGGCATACGCCCTTTTGATCACTTGCTGTAGCACTTTTTGTGACAGTAGGTAACAAAAAAATTCTTTTTTGGCCGTGTTTGTATATTTTTTTTTTACGTTTTCACCTATTTTTATAGAGCTGGCGATGTGGCGATTCTAAACATGTTTAGGATATTTAATTTTCTTTGTTTTCACTAAATTATAAAATTGCATATATGGGAAAATGTTAGATTTTTTTTTACTTTTCTTTTCAATTTTTTTTTAGCACTTTTTTGACTTAGATATACCATGGCAAGCCAGATGCCTGTGAAGGGGTCCGGTTGCCATGATAACCATCGTGGCTGACACAGCAGCGCCCGATGGGGGTGGGAGCTCCCCCGTCCATACAGCGGTTCCTATGGGCCGCGGGATAGAAGGGGTTACTGGCCGATATCAGTGGGGGCATGGGGTTCCGCTCGGCCATCCAGAAATTGAAGGGGTGGGTGGCGGCACAGTTATACACAGCAGCACAGCCCTGATCTCCTCACCATTCACTGAGGAGATCTGGGCTGCGCTGCTGAACACTGAAAGCCCGGACAGCTCCCCTCCTCCGCCGCTGATAAGGACACCATTTTCCAGGGGTCAAGTCCTGGGGGAAAAAAGTGTGGGAACTCACCCAAGATCTACTGCCACCATGACCCCCCCCAAAAAAAATAATTATATATATAGATTTCTCAAAGAAGAGGCAGCACTCCAGGATAAAAGTGAAAAGCGACCCGCTTTATTTCCCCTATGCAACGTTTCAACTGCTCATTGCAGTCTTTCTCAAGCAGAGAAAGACTGCAATGAGCAGTTGAAACGTTGCACAGGGGAAATAAAGTGGGTCGCTTTTCACTTTTATCCTTAAGTGCTGCCTCTTCTTTGAGAGATCTACAACTATTTTGACCGAACAGCCTAAGGTCAGAGGATTTTGCACCCGGCTTCATCTACAAGTGCTGCTGTCCTTTCTTTGTGTTTATATATGTATATATATATATATATATATATATATATATATATATATATACACACACACACACACACAGGTCCTTCTAAAAAAAATTGCATATTGTGATAAAGTTCATTATTGTCTGTAATGTACTGATAAACATTAGACTTTCATATATTTTAGATTCATTACACACCAACTGAAGTAGTTCAAGCCTTTTATTGTTTTAATATTGATGATTTTGGCATACAGCTCATGAAAGCCCAAAATTCCTATCTAAAAAATTTGCATATCATGAAAGGGTTCTCTAAACGAGCTATTAACCTAATCATCTGAATCAACTAATTAAGGCCTCCTGCACACGACAGTATTTTTTAACGGGCCGCAAAAAGTGGTTCCGTTGTTCCGTGATCCGTGCCCGTTTTTGCTTCCGTGTGTCCGTGTGGCCGTTTTTTTTGCGGACCGTTTGAAAACTTGGCATTTTGAAAAAAAAAAAGGATTTTTAATAACTCCACCCAGATACTGGTATAAATCAAGGGCACCTGAGTATGCATTTGTGGCCATTTTCTGTAGTCTTTGCAGAGTACAGAGGTTATTTTGGCTGCTTCTCTTTGCTGTTTCATCATGTCTGATACAGAGGAAGAGTTCGTTGTGGATTGGCTCATTGGTCGGCAATGTGGTCCGCGTCCTCCTTTGTTGACTGAGGAACCGCGTAGAAGGCGACGATTTTGGGTCCATCCGATAGTTTCCCAACGGTCCCGGAAAGGACACTTCCATACCCTCTATGAAGATCTGCGCCTGCATCCTGCGAAGTTCTATTCCTTCTGTCGGATGTCAGTGGGTACATTTGATCGCTTGCTGTCGTCTCTACGTACTGTCCTTACCTTTATGGACACCAATATGAGGCGCAGCATTACTCCAGAGGAAAGGCTCATCGTCACGTTGAGGTAAGCAGTATAGTACTTGTAAAGTTTCACCAGTAATGTGCACTGCTTGTGTCAGGGGGACCATGTGCTCCAAAATGGCTGCTGTTAGACATGTGCTAATGTTTGCCAAACCTATGTTTCTTTCTCCATTTTTTTTTCCTTTCATTTGTTTGTGGCTGTTTTGTTATCCCGTTAATCCCTGGCACCTAACATGCCAATATTTTGGCCGTTGGTTAGCGTTTGTGCACGTTTCAAACGTGTGTTTAGCTATCGGCCTCCAGACAATCCATGAATCCTCTGCACTCGCCAGTAGTTTGTTTTAAATGTCATTTGATTCAGTCAGTCAGCCATGTTACAGCAAGCTGTGACCTGCCTGTCTGAGTGATTATTGTCAACTTTATCTTGAATTATGGGCATTTTTTGTAATAAGGCTTTTTCAACTTAAAGAATTCGGTCCCTCAGTCAGGATCTCTATCTGCGTGTCCCCACCCGGAGCAAAGTCAATATACCGATCAGTTCCCTTATTTCGTAGGATTGTGCTGCTGTGAACCCCTGAGATGTTCAGCTAACCTTTTCAGCATGCCTAATGTTCCCAATATTTGGACCCGCCACTACACTCTCTGCAATTAGATAGGGGCAAAACACAGTTTATGTTACTTAGTTCTGGTAGTACTGGCCACAGACCAATAGCTGTTAGTGTTTTGCTCAGATACTCCTTTTAATTTGCTTTAAACCAAGGACATAGGCAGTGTTGTCGAGGCATTTCAGACATAGTGTGCCCTGTTCTGATGAATGGTTTGTAAAATCAAGGGGGGATCTTTGAAAACCATATAGTCTTTACAATGGGTGTGGGTGCCCACACAGTGGGCCTTGAGTACCGCCTCTGGCACCCGTCCCATAGGTTCCCCACCACTAGACATAGGGTGTTTACAATCCTGGTGTGTATACAACATTATGCTTGAATCTTGTATCTGTTTTCACTTATATTCGCAGTTTACTGGGGTTTTTTTTTTTGTCTCCACAGATTCCTTGCAACTGGGAACTCATTTGCATCACTGCATTTTGAGTTTCTGTTAGGAGCCTCGACAATCTCGAGTATTGTACGACACACTTGCCATGTCATGTGGCAGCAACTCCGAGAGACGGTGATGCCGCAGCCCAAGGTGGAGGATTGGCTTCGGATCGCAGAGGGTTTCCAAGATTCCGCGCAGTTTCCTAACTGCATCGGGGCAATGGATGGCAAGCACATCCGTGTGAAGAAGCCGCCACACTCAGGGAGCCGTTTCTTCAATTATAAACAGTTTTTCTCGGTAGTGCTGATGGCTGTTGCTGACAGTAACTACCGGTTATAATGGTAGATATCGGGGCCTATGGAAGTACTGCGGATGCTCGCATCTTTAGTGCTTCTAGAATGGGTGAGCGGCTTCGTGCCAACCAGCTTGCCCTGCCCGAGTCCAGAAGACTGCCCGGATATGCAGGTCCGCCGGCGCCATTTGTCATCGTGGCGGATGAAGGGTTTGCATTGACTCCACATGTTATGCGGCCCTTTCCAAAGCGTGGTTTGGATGTCAGGAGGCGTATCTTCAACTACCGGTTGACTCGTGCCCGTCGGTATGTGGAGTGCGCTTTCGGAATACTCTCTAGCAAGTGGAGGGTGTTTTTGTCATCCATACAGATGGCTCCGGAGAATGCTACCCTGGTGATTCAAGCTTGTGTTGTTCTCCACAACTTCACCAGGATTCACGAGGCTTCCTCTTCTGTTGACATGGAAGATCTTCCTACGACTTCAGATTTGGATTTGGAAAGGACCCTGCATAGACGACCTGGGACTGCAGGCATTGCAGTTCGGGAACTCTATGCAGACTACTTTTCAAGTCCAGAGGGGTCCGTGCCGTGGCAGAGGGATGCTATTCGTGGCAGTTTTTGAAATCTTCTGGGCTCTTTAGTTTTTTGTTATTTTCTAGATAGATTCCTGAAATTTAGGATTGTAGTTGAGTGTAGGGACTCGCAAGATAATGAGGACCCTTGACGTGGGCTTGCGGGCTGAGATTTTTTGGACCGCACACATTTAAATATGCATCTAACGTGATAGAATTGATGTTTTGGTCTAAATCTAAATAGACTTTAACATCTTTTCCTTTTTTTTTAGTGTAGTCCAAAAAATTTTCTAATACCTCATCATGACCATATCCCCAAATAAAGATGTTGCTCACCCAAATAAAGTGTTGCTTAGTGCGGAAAAGTGTGTGGTGTTTCTTTTTTCAATTGAAATGGGTCAAAGTAAATGATTTATGTAGCGTGCACACTAAAAAAACAGTCGACTACTTTTTGGCTCAAACAACATTTATGCTTTAGATTGAGCCAAACTTAATAAACAGGAAGCCAATGGCCCCAACATTTTAAGGAACAAACATATAAAGTTCTTGTAAACAAAACATTAAACTGTCTTACAAATTCAGAAGGTCCTGAGTAAAGATCCTGTGGAAACGTGGACCGTGGCCTGATATTGGCCTGTTGAGGTACCCCAGATGCGAAACTGCCCGGGTAAAGGGGCTGACCCACTTGATGCATTGGGCCCTGGGGGAGTCCATAGTGGGGTTGTGGGTGGTATCCTGGACCTTGTGCTGCTTGTGGCGCACCTTCAAATGGCCCGGCACTTTGCTGCTGTGCGCATTCTCCAGGTCCACTTTCATGGCATTAAGCTTTCCTAGAAGGTCCCCATGGTTAGGAAGCGCAAACATTTTAGAACTACAGCTAAGGAGGCAAGGCACTCATGGTGCTCTAAAGGAGTGACATGCCTCAATAGCTGTCCTAAGCCCCGTAAATGTCTTCTCCTCCACTCCTTCACTCCTCCTCTGGGCCAGAAATTCTATGAGGCGGGCATCAATAGCCTCCCGACTCTCTGGCACAGAGGTAGAGGGAGGGAGTTGGCGGCGCCGTCTGGGCTGGGTCTGGACCATCCCGTGGTGGACTGCAAGGTGGTACGGGGTCCTCGGCCAGCGTGGAGTCCTCAGGGTCCTCAGCCGGTGTTGGCGACGGAGTTCCCTGGGGAGAAAATCTTGCAGGTGGTTCACTGGCCGACGTGTCCGAATCTTGTGAGGGATCCAGACTGTCCACAGTACTGTATTTAAAAAAAAAAACAAAAAAAAACACATTAGGTCATTTGATTTCAACATTACAAAAGCACATAGATTTCATTCTGTGCAAAGCAACCGTGCAAATACAATATATATATACGGAGTGGCAGCATACCATCAGAGATTTGAAATTACACAACGACTAACTGCTTCAATGTGAAATGTGGAAATCCCTTTTGAATGGCATTTGGATCTATTAATGGGATAAGTCTTGTAAAGGCCTATTGTTTCGGAAAATGTGCAAACATTGTTTGCTGCTTGGAGCTGTCCAGCCTCTGAAGAGGAGTCCTCATTCAAGGACCAAAACCAGTGCTGAAAATGAGGCCAAATCATCTGTATGTGCCCCGCTACCAACATGTAAAGATACAAATTGTCATTTGAACCTAGTAGAACCTCATTTTCAGAGAAACAACATGTACCAGGCCACACTGACCATGGTGAGAGTACTAGTTGTAATCGTGCTGCTCTTGCGTAGTTGCAACCTCAGCTTCACACTTTAGCCTAGGATGTGGTGATTGACAGTTCAGAGGAGCAATGTAAGGAAACCATGTGGGGTTTGGTGCAAAACCATTTCAGCTATATAAATTACTATCCCAGTACATAAAGGGTACACATTTCCCTAACATTCCAAAATGTGATAATATGTCGTTATGGGACAAATGTCATGTCGCCCAAAATATTTTCCAAAAAAAACCCTACTCCGGGCTCCCATTAAAACGGGTGGGTTTTGGAAATGCTTTTTTAACCATTGGGGTGTGACTAGGAGCCGACATACACGATGAACTACTGTATGAGGAAATAATTCGTGCAGTGCGCAAGTGTCATCTGTATTTGCTTTTCTGGTTCAAAGTGGAATCATCTATGTTCCAGGAGGGAACAAAAATTGCTTCAACACAAACAAAACATGAGAAAGGAGCCGCCATCTGCACACTTCACGTGTCGTCTCATCATTCATCTCATAAGCGGTTGCCCCTGGTTTGACTACACCACTAAAATGATGTAGGCAACCAACACAAGGCATGGACAAACTGTTGCCCTCCAGCTGATGCCCAACTACAACTCCAAGCAGGACCGAGTAGCTTTCAGCTATTCTATCATGCTGGGAGTTTCAGTTGTTAAAGAGCTGGATGTAGTCAGTTTTGACATGTCTGCCCTACAGAAAGTATAGGTCTTCAATAGAACAACAAAACTGTATCCATTAGTTTCAGAAACACTTTAGCTTGCCTTAAAAAAACGTAAGTGTGAAAATATGACACCGTTTGAAAAGAACGTAAAAAATACTTACGGCCTCAGTTCCATTACTGGCCGCAGAAACTGTAACTGGGCCGTATAAATATAGGCCCGTTTGGTTGATGAGCCCTCCCCACTCCGGCCTTTGCTGGTCAGCTCCCGCCGGAACTGGTCCCGGCAGCTCGCCCAGCGGGTTTTCGTTTGTTTCACTGTTTAAAAATGACATAGAAGACAATTGTGAGGTAAAAAATTAAGAAAGGGGAAAAACTAGACGCCACATTAATAAACCATGTACAGGCCTTTAGGCAAAAGGAGGCTGGACCACCCTGAAAACACTATTGTCACCTCTGGGACATTCAAACTATTATTAGGGCCACACAGAGGGCAAGGACAGCACAACTACAGTGATAACACTTACCTAATTCGGCCCGGCCTCGGCTATCAGCCTTGGCCCATTCACTTCTGCCGCATGCTCCGTGCCACTTTCTCCCACGAAGCATCTTTTTTCAGTCTGTCGCTATAGGCATTTTGCCGGGTATCCCACAGCTCGGGCCTCTCCTGGACGAGTGCTAATCAATTTTTCGACATCCCAGCGAGGCATGGTGGATGAGATTATCAATCCTCCTGAAATGGCTGCTTCTCCTCACACAAGCTGTTTACCACAGATGTCTAGAAATTTGCATATCCTGTCACCTAAAACTTCCTGTCTTTTTTTTTTTTCAATTTATTGCCACAAGTTTGGCTAGACAATTTGCCCATGCCATAAGAAGAAATAAAACGGGCGCGGAGCGGGCGCGGACGCGGATGACAAACGGGTGTGCAACCGCGTTTTTCACGGCCCCATTCACTTGAATGGGGCCTGCGACCCGTTAGCCGTGAAAAAAATAGGACAGGTTATATTTTTTGACGGGCAAGAAACACGGGTCACGGACGCGGGTGACAAAACGGTGCAGTAGCTGAGTTTTCAACGGACCCATTGAAAGTCAATGGGACCGCAGAAAAAAACGTTACACGGGCCAACGGCCACGGGTGCACACAACGGTCGTGTGCAGGAGGCCTAATATTGATGATTTTGGCATACAGCTCATGAAAACCCAAAATTCCTATCTAAAAAAATTAGCATATCATGAAAAGGTTCTCTAAACGAGCTATTAACCTAATCATCTGAATCAACTAATTAACTCTAAACACCTGCAAAAGATTCCTGAGGCTTTTAAAAACTCCAAGCCTGGTTCATTACTCAAAACCGCAATCATGGGTAAGACTGCCGACCTGACTGCTGTCCAGAAGGCCATCATTGACACCCTCAAGCAAGAGGGTAAGACACAGAAAGAAATTTCTGAACGAATAGGCTGTTCGCAGAGTGCTGTATCAAGGCACCTCAGTGGGAAGTCTGTGGGAAGGAAAAAGTGTTGCAGAAAACGCTGCACAACGAGAAGAGGTGACTGGACCCTGAGGAAGATTGTGGAGAAGGACCGATTCCAGACATTGGGGGACCTGCGGAAGCAGTGGACTGAGTCTGGAGTAGAAACATCCAGAGCCACCGTGTACAGGCGTGTGCAGGAAATGGGCTACAGGTGCCGCATTCCCCAGGTCAAGCCACTTTTGAACCAGAAACAGCGGCAGAAGCGCCTGACCTGGGCTACAGAGAAGCAGCACTGGACTGTTGCTAAGTGGTCCAAAGTACAAGCAAATTTTGCATGTCATTCGGAAATCAAGGTGCCAGAGTCTGGAGGAAGACTGGGGAGAGGGAAATGCCAAAATGCCTGAAGTCCAGTGTCAAGTACCCACAGTCAGTGATGGTCCAGGGTGCCATGTCAGCTGCTGGTGTGGGTCCACTGTGTTTTATCAAGGGCAGGGTCAATGCAGCTAGCTATCAGGAAATTGTGGAGCACTTCATGCTTCCATCTGCTGAAAAGCTTTATGGAGATGAAGATTTCATTTTTCAGCACGACCTGGCACCTGCTCACAGTGCCAAAACCACTGTTTTGCATAACTGAACATAATTATTTGAAGGTTGACTTTTTTTGTATTAAAAACACTTTTCTTTTATTGGTTGGATGAAATATGCTAATCTTTTGAGATAGGAAATTTGGGTTTTCATGAGCTGTATGCCAAAATCATCAATATTAAAACAATAAAAGGCTTAAACTACTTCAGTTGGTGTGTAATGAATCTAAAATATATGAAAGTCTAATGTTTATCAGTACATTACAGAAAATAATGAACTTTATCACAATATGCAATTTTTTTTAGAAGGACCTGTATATATATTTCTCAAAAAATTCAGTGCAACATAAAACAAACAAAAACTGGAATTTGCGCTATATGTCTTTCATATTATAAGCTCCCCTTATATATCATTTACTTACAGTTCTGAAGACTCAGGGGTGCTGGCTGGCTTGGCCTCAGGGGTGCTGACAGGCTTGGCCCCAGGGGTGCTGGCTCGTTTGGCCTCAGGGGTGCTGGTTTGCTTGGCCTCAGGGGTGCTTGCTCGCTTGGCCTCAGGGGTGCTGGCTCGCTTGGCCTCAGGGGTGCTGGCTCGCTTGGCCTCAGGGGTGCTGGCTCGCTTGGCCTCAGGGGTGCTGGCTGGCTTAGCCAGGCAGAAGTAGTGTGGGAGACTGTGAGTAATTCTTTCTCAAAGCTGCTCCAGGAAAAAAATATTTTTCATTACACCTCAGGTCAGACCACCAATCAGACCCCAAATGTTAATCAGACCTCAGCTAACAGCCCCAATAAGATCCTCAATGTTAATAGGACCCCAATAAGACCTAAGCTCAGACCCCAATATGAATGACCCCCAATCAGACCTCAGATAAGAGCCCCATGCCTCATAGCAGTCCCCAGTAGCCTCATAGTAGCCCCCAGTAGCCACATAGCCCCAGTAGCCTCTCACCGGCCCCCAGTGCCTCTCACCAGCCCCCAGTGCCTGTCCATCAGCCCCCAGTAGCCTCTCACTGGCCCCAGTGCCTCTCCATCAGCCCCCAGTAGCCTCTCCATCAGCCCCCAGTGCCTCTCAGCTGCCCTCAGTGCCTCTCAGCTGCCCCCAGTGCCTCTCCATCAGCCCCCAGTGCGCCCTCTTCCCCCTCCCCGGTATGAAAATCATTGGTGGGCAGTGCACCCCCCCTCCCCGATATTAAAATCATTGGTGGGCAGCAGTGGCGTAGCGTGGGTTGCCAGCACCCGGGACGAGCCATGTATTGCGCCCCCCCTCCCCAACCTGTGGACACGCTCCTTTTACAGATAATGTAGCAGTCCTATATAACACCACAGATAACACAGTGATAACTCTTTAGGTACAGATGATGTAGTAGATGGGTATAAGGCCCCAGAATTCAGAACACACACACAATGTGACCTGAAGTCTGGGGCCAGGGTGGGACAAATTCTCAATCCACCCCCAACCCTACCGTTAAACAAATATGTGTTGGACATTACATACATCACTACAAAATATACAGTATAATAGAGCACCACATACCTCATCCATCCAGTGACATATCCTGTGATCTTCATTTGGAGATAAGACCGTCATGACACCTTCTTTCAGCCGCGTCTCATCTATGCAGAGTTTTATTATTATTAGTTATTATATATAATGGCCCCCTCTGTATAATATATAATGGCCCCTCTGTAATATTAGGATATATAATGGGCCATTATATATCCTAATAATTCAGAGGGGGCCATTATATATTATAATAATACAGGGGGCGTCATTATATATAGTAATTATACAGAGGGTCCATTATATATACTAATATTACAGAGGGGTCATTATATATATAATAATTATACAGAGGGGCCATTATATATCCTAATATTAAAGAGGGGTCACTATATATATAATATACAGGGGGGGCATTATAGTAACATAGTAACATATTACATAAGGCCGAAAAAATACATTTGTCCATCCAGTTCGGCCTGTTATCCTGCAAGTTGATCCAGAGGAAGGCAAAACAAATAGTTATACAAAGAGCCCATAATATATAATCATTATACAAGGGGGCCATTATATATTATAATTATACAGAGGGGCCATAATAAATAATTATACAAAGGGGCCATTACATATTACAAACCAGATTCCAAAAAAGTTGGGACACTAAACAAATTGTGAATAAAAACTGAATGCAATGATGTGGAGATGGCAAATGTCAATATTTTATTTGTAATAGAACGTAGATGACAGATCAAATGTTTAATCCGAGTAATTGTATCATTTTAAAGGAAAAATACGTTGATTCAAATTTTCACAGTGTCAAGAAATCCCCAAAAAGTTGGGACAAGTAGCAATAAGAGGCTGGAAAAGGTAAATTTGAGCATAAAGAAGAGCTGGAAGACCAATTAACACTAATTAGGTCAATTGGCAACATGATTAGGTATAAAAAGAGCTTCTCAGAGTGGCAGCATCTCTCAGAAGCCAAGATTGGTAGAGGATCACCAGTTCCCACAATGTTGCGCAGAAAGATAGTGGAGCAATATCAGAAAGGTGTTACCCAGCGAAAAATTGCAAAGACTTTGCATCTATCATCATCAACTGTGCATAACATCATCCGAAGATTCAGAGAATCTGGAACAATCTCTGTGCATAAGGGTCAAGGCCGTAAAACCATACTGGATGCCCGTGATCTCCGGGCCCTTAAACGACACTGCACCACAAACAGGAACGCTACTGTAAAGGAAATCACAGAATGGGCTCAGGAATACTTCCAGAAACCATTGTCAGTGAACACAATCCACCGAGCCATCCGCCGTTGCCAGCTGAAACTCTACAGTGCAAAGAAGAAGCCATTTCTAAGCAAGATCCACAAGCTCAGGCGTTTTCACTGGGCCAGGGATCATTTAAAATGGAGTGTGGCAAAATGGAAGACTGTTCTGTGGTCAGACGAGTCACGATTCAAAGTTCTTTTTGGAAATCTGGGACGCCATGTCATCCGGACCAAAGAGGACAAGGACAACCCAAGTTGTTATCAACGCTCATTTCAGAAGCCTGCATCTCTGATGGTATGGGGTTGCATGAGTGCGTGTGGCATGGGCAGCTTGCATGTCTGGAAAGGCACCATCAATGCAGAAAAATATATTCAGGTTCTAGAACAACATATGCTCCCATCAAGACGTCATCTCTTTCAGGGAAAACCCTGCATTTTTCAACAAGATAATGCCAGACCACATTCTGCATCAATCACAACATCATGGCTGCGTAGGAGAAGGATCCGGGTACTGAAATGGCCAGTCTGCAGTCCAGATCTTACACCTATAGAGAACATTTGGCGCATCATAAAGAGGAAGGTGCAACAAAGAAGGCCCAAGACGATTGAACAGTCTAAACTTGAGAAACTGGTCTCCTCGGTCCCCAAACATCTGTTGAGTGTTGTAAGAAGAAGGGGAGATGCCACACAGTGGTGAAAATGGCCTTGTCCCAACTTTTGGGGGATTTGTTGACACCATGAAATTCTGATTCAACATATTTTTCCCTTAAAATGGTACATTTTCTCAGTTTAAACTTTTGTTCCGTGATTTATGTTCTATTCTGAATAAAATATTAGAAGTTGGCACCTCCACATCATTGCATTCAGTTTTTATTCACGATTTGTATAGTGTCCCAACTTTTTTGGAATCCGGTTTGTATACATAGGGGCAATTATATATTATAATTATACAGAGAGGCTATTAATAATGGGCCCTCTGCATAATTCTAATATATAATGGCCCCCCCTGTATAAATATTATATATAATGGCCCCCCTGTATAATTATTATATATTACAATAATAATACACACCTCTCTTAATCATTGGGCGTCCTGTCGCAGGCAGTCATTAACACATCACCCTGCCCTCCTGCGCCGCGTCATCGCGTCATCTTGCAAGACCCGGCGCAGGAGGTCTCGTGATATAATTGCGATCTCCTGGACTCCTGCGCCACTCTTAAAGCTTCAGGCCAGGTGGAACAGAGGGGATGGGAGTAATAGGCTTCCATCACCCTCAATTTACTGCCTTCTGCCTGGCGCCCCCTACAATTTGGCGCCTGGGGCAACGCCCCCCCCCCCACGCTACGCCCCTGGTGGGCAGTGCGCCCTCCCCCCCTCCCCGGTATTAAAATCATTGGAGGGCAGTGCCCCCCCCCCTCCCTGGTATTAAAATCATTGGTGGGTAGTGCGCCTGCGGCCAGCAAGCACCCCATTTGCACAGTGGAGGTAACCAGCACCAGAGGGGGCATCTCATTATCGCAGGACACTGCGCCTGTGGCCAGCAAGCACCCCACTGGCACAGTGGAGGTAACTGGCACCAGAGGGGGCATCTCATCACAGGGACACTGGCCAGCAAGCACCCCATTGGCACAGTGGAGGTAACCAGCACCAGAGGGGGCATCTCATTATCGCAGGACACTGCGCCTGTGGCCAGCAAGCACCCCACTGGCACAGTGGAGGTAACTGGCACCAGAGGGGGCATCTCATCATCACAGGGACACTGCGGACAGCAAGCACCCTATTGGCACAGTGGAGGTAACTGGCACCAGACGGGGCATCTCATCATCACACGGACACTGCGGCCAGCAAGCACCCCATTGTCACAATGGAGGTAACTGGCACCAGAGGGGGCATCTCATGATCACAGGGACACTGCGGCCAGCAATTCCCCTATTGGCATAGTGGAGGTAAATTTCACCAGAGGGGGCATCTCATCATCACAGGACACTGCTCCTGTGGCCAGCAAGCACCCCATTGGCACAGTGGAGGTAACTGGCACCAGAGGGGGCATCTCATCCATTACACGCACACTGCGGCCAGCAAGCGCCCCATTGGCACAGTGGAGGTAAATGGCACCAGAGGGGGCATCTCATCATCACAGGGACACTGCGGCCAGCAAGCAACCCATTGGCACAATGGAGGTGACTGGCACCAGAGGGGGCATCTCATCATCACAGGGACACACTGCGGCCAGCAAGCACCCCATTGGCACAGTGGAGGTAACTGGCACCAGATGAGGCATCTCATCACAGGGACACTGGCCAGCAAGCACCCTATTGGCACAGTGGAGGTAACCAGCACCAGAGGGGGCATCTCATCATCACAGGACACTGCTCCTGTGGCCAGCAAGCACCCCATTGGCACAGTGGAGGTAACTGGCACCAGAGGGGGCATCTCATCATCACAGGGACACTGAAAATACCATTTCTAAATATAGCGTCTTGGGAAAAAAATTGCCATTCTTTTACATAGTTTTATTTGACTAGAACCCCTTAGCGAACACCAATACGCATTTCTCCAGCGGTCAATAAGGGGCCATAGCCTTTTCACAGCGGTCCACTGTAACCGCTGTCCACACTTGAGAGCTGTGTTCCCAGCGGGAGCGCCAATCCAGGCTGTTTAGCCTCTTAAATGCAGCAAGCAATGGCGCTTGCCAGAAGTAAGCGGTTATAGAGGTAGTGGACTCCCTCTGTTTCCCATTGTCAGTATAAGGATTGTAACAGATTCCATTTTGTGAAATCTGAACATTTGTCACCGTAAGGCTTCCATGTGATAAAATCTAGGTATATACACAAAATTAACATATAGGGAGGTTACTGGCCCTGAAAAACAATACTAAGTGGCCCTTGTTGGGGTCAGCAATCCCATAGTTCAGTGCAAAATACCTGCAAGCATTAACAGATGCCACTGGATTTTTGGTTTTGCTGAAGCTCAAATAACAGTGCAGCACAGAGTCCCCCCAGAAGCTGCCGCTGAGATACAAGACACAACCCTGAGCCAGTACTGCCCTCAGCGTGCTATCTGGTTCAGCACCACCAGATATAATGGAGGATACAGAACTACTTACCTATTGCATCCCGTGGCATCTTCTCTGATGTAAACCTTCTGCTTCCTCATCTCTATTCAAAGTCAGTCAAGACTGTCTTGACAATTTCTTTCAGCTATGTCTCAGCTCCATTGTGAAAGTAGTCATTAGTTCAGGAGGACCGGAGAGCGTTGAATACAGAGAACGCCATTGCATGCTGTATGAAGTCGGATCACAGCACAGCGCAGTAGGAAGAGCATTGGATCTCAGGAGCAGCGGGCGGCAGGAGAGGTAAGTTGATTTTTTCTTTTCTTCTCTCAGATCTGAGGTCTGATTAACATGGGGGGGGTCTTATAAATATTAGGTGTCTAAATAGGTGTCTTATTAACATTATCCATCTATATTTCTGTCCTGAGGGCAGTGATACAGTTGAATCTAGGGGGGTAGCTGTGGCCGTTGGCCGGGCACATAAGTACCTGATGCTCCCAGTGTTAAAAAGGTTGTCTCATCATAGACAATAGGGGCATATCGCTAGGCTATTTCCCCCATTCTCTTATAGGACCCGCACCTATATAGAGAACAGAGCCCAAAAGTGAAGGAGGGCACACTATGCATCCACAGCCGCCCTCCATTCATTTTCTATGGGGCTGGCGAATATAGTCGAGCACTGGCTCGGCTATTTCCATCAAGCCCATAGAAGTGAATGGGAGCAGTGGCCTGTCATGCGTGGTGCACAGCTATTCACTTCTATGTGAAGCTGGCTTGATAGTGGCCAGACCGGAGCCCTCCAGCCACCACCTTGCAGGGCTCCGTTCTCAATATAGGTGTGGGTCCCAGCAGTGGGACCCACACCTATAAGACAATGGGGGCATATCCTAGTGACATGCCCCCATTGTCTGAGATGAGAATACCCCTTTAATGCTGGAAGGGTCAGGTCATTGTGTATCTGTCCATCGGCCATGATGATAGCTTGGTGGCCCCCAAGGAATCATCCCACCGGGGGGCGGAGCCGGATGTGGAGCTGAGCGGACGCGTCCTGCGCTAGCTCCGGAGCCTAAGGCAAAGTAGCGGCTCACAGCAGGCACCAGCGTTCTTATAAAAGCGGCAGAGACTCACCTACCATCACCAGGTATGGATAGAGTGAGGAAAAAGGGAGAGCCGCCGAGCAAAATCGCGGCGTTCAGCAGAGCTCAGGGCCAGGAGGAAATCCAAAATGGCACCCGCTCTCCACACCACGCGGCGCCCGACAGTGCAGGAGTTAGAAAGCCTCCCAGCACGAGTCAGGAGCGCTGGAGGGAGAAGCCCTTCATCTGGAACAGCAGGGCTGAATCTCTCTCCACTCTCAAATCGGCAAGAAGCTGTAGCAGAATGTTATAAGAATATACTGCAGGATGCAGCAGCACCCACTTCTGAAAAAGATGGGACCTTACATAATGGGTCAAACATCCCTGCAACTCACTCCTCCCCATCCCCCACTACTAGTGGACAGTCAGTACCAGCCACTAAAGCCACCCTAAGGTCCTTGTTGTGTGACCTGAGGAACTCCATACAAAAAGACATCTCCACAGCTTTTTATGCTTTACAGAAAGATATTACCCAAATTGGAGAGAGAACAAGCCATATTGAGGATAAAATGGAGGAATTTACTAATGCCCACAACCAACTAGTGGACGCACATAATGAGGCAGAGGATGAAATAACAGCTCTAAAACTCAAATTAGCGGATCTTGAAGATTGTTCAAGGCTCAACAACGTAAGATTCAGAGGAATCCCTGAGACCGTGGACCCTGACGCTATCAAGGACTTTCTTACTGATTATTTTGTTGCTCTGATCCCAAAAGCAGAACAAATGGACTTCGTGATTGACAGAGCGCACAGAATCCCTAAACCTAAAAGCGCTCCCAGTGCCGCTCCCAGGGACATCATCGCCAGGCTTGCATTTCTACCATTTTAAGGAATTAATCCTCAAAGCGACGAACTCTACCCAAGATCTCCCAGATCGCTTCAAGAATATATTAATATTCTCAGACCTCTCCGATGCTACGTTAAACAGACGTAGAGAATTCTCAGAGGCTACCAAAATTCTCAGGCATCACAACATCCCATACAAGTGGGGCTACCCGATGAAACTACTGATCTTCAAAAACAGAACCACCCACGTGATCACGTCACCAAGCGACTCCATGAAGCTGCTTCAGAAATGGTCCCTAATCACAGTGGATGAAGACTTCTTCTCGCCCCAGAAGAAAAGACCACCCACCCTTACTAAAGAGTGGACCTGAAGCTTCGCTAGATATGAAGGGACTTCTATGCTCTATTCAAAGGACATATCATTTATGATAAAAGAAAGTTGCTAGACTACATTACATGTCTACACTCTTTGCTGCAGGTCTCCCAGGAGATTCTGTACTTGTTTACTGTTATCCACCCCCATTGATAGCTGGATAAACCAGTATCCAGTTGGTTCACGTAGAACCGGACTTTAGTTTGAGAATTTGGTTTATAGATAAAATAGTATTATTGTGTTCTGTTTTATCTGATTTAACCCCTTTTGCTTATTTTACCTTCCTATTTCATCCTTTTTCCCTACCACATATATTAATACTATAGTCACTCTATAGGTGACACGCGAGACTGACATTCTTATAGCTGATACTGCGTAGCAACTGCGTTGCTTGTGCCAAGGTTTGCGCATTTGCTAGGCAATATATATTATTAGATATCGCAACATAGTTTTATTTTATTTTTTAAGAGTACTGTGTATTGTACAAATATTCTACTGCATTGCTCAACCTGCCTTACCTTCACTGCAAGTAATGGTCATTAAAATATCTTCAATTAACGCCAACGGACTAAACAGTCCTTTTAAAAGGACGTTACTATGGAAGGAAGTTCATTCCCTTGAATGTGACGTAATCTGCATTCAAGAAACCCACTTGAATGAATCAGATACTCATAGACTCAAGCATAAAAATGTTGTTAATATATTTGCATCACCTGCAGTGAACAAGAAAAGATGGGTTCCCTTACATCCTACAAGCAGCACAGATGGGGTTAACTGCCCCCTGTGGACTGGTAGGACCGGCAGAGTTTTTAATGAGCCCAAGAACCAATAATAAGGTTCCCACTCCCTCAAAAGGAGGGAACTACCCCCCAGACACAGTGTTTTTTTCTGTCCTTTGGACAGGTGGACTGCCGTGCAGCTCCCCCCTCCTTTTTTCTTTAGTTGAGGGGAGCATAAGATAAGGGATATGGCATTTGTCTTTCCCCTTAAATTTTCTTTATCTCAGGGTTTTGCGATTGCCCTTTTATCCCTCCAGAAAAAACTCGGTCGGGCACAGTGTGTCTTCAAGGCAGATAAGACCCTCCGTTCAGTCATGCGTACTGAATGGAAAAAAACTGAGAAAGGACCAGTCCTGACTCGCAAATTTAAAATGGTGTTTCCAATGGCAAAACCCTTGATGGAATCGTGGGGTTCCATTCCCAGGGTTGACATGGCCATAGCCAAGTTGTCTAGACGCACTCTAGTACCTGCAGATGATGGGTCGAGTCTGCAAGACCCTCTTGATAGGAGGGCGGAGTGCACATTAAGAAGAGGCTATTCAGCTGCTGCAGCTTCAGCATCTACTGCTATAGCAGCATCTGAAGTATCGTCCTTCCTGAGGAGTAAGCTAAATCAGATCCAGACTGACGTGGACCAAAGTGTATCTCGTGATGACATCCTGGCTGCCTTCAAGATGGTGAATCTGGCCATGGACTTTCTATGCGATACGTCGCAAGTGCAGTTAAAACTAGCAGCCAAGACCATGGGCCTAGTCTCTGTGGCCCGTGGACCTTTATGGCTGAAACCATGGAAGGCAGATAATGCCTCAAAATATAATTTATGTGGGCTCCCGTTTAAGCCTGATCGGCTTTTCGGATCCGAGCTAGACAAAATTATGGAGGGCCTCTCCGACAAGAAGGGCAAGAGTCTTCCTCAACAGCCCTTTCGAGGACGCTCCAGTCAGCATCAGGGGGCAGACAGGGCCAGCAGGCTACTTCCCATAGAAACTGGGGGGGCAGCGAAGATCTTCGAGGCGCCCCCGCAGACCCATTAAGGACGCCAATCCCTCCTGACTGCGGGCCTCCCAGAGGCTCTTAGTTTCCCCCTACTGTCCCTGCCGTTACGCCTCTGGTTTTCCCCGTACCCTCTCCCCAGATCCCCGTGGGGGGGGGGCGTCTTGCCCATTTCAAGGAGATTTGGTCCCAGGAGATTGCAGACCCCTGGGTTCTAAGCATAATTTCCTCCGGGTACCTTATAGATCTCGCCTCTCTCCCCCAAGAAAGATTTGTCATCAATCGAGGCTTTCAGCCTGCCAAACAGAGGATTTTAGAATCCTACATCCAGGACTATGTTTCAAAGGGTGCTCTGAAAGAAGTTGCGGCCTAGGGATCTATTCTCCAGTGTTTCTGGTTCCCAAAAAGACAGGCGATCTCCGGATGATAATCGATTTGAGATATCTCAATCGATTCATAAGAAGGCCAAGGTTTTGCATGGAAACCATAAGGTCAGTCATCCTCAAGCTCGGAGATGTGATGGCCACTGTGGATCTCAGGGATGTTTACCTCCATATCCCGATCCATCCCGCGTCTCGGAAATAGCTCAGGATCGTGGTCCAGATTTCCGGGGTTCTCAGGCATTTTCAGTTTGCCGCCCTCCCCTTTGGAATCTCATTCGCCCCCCTTATATTCACCAAGGTGGTGGTAGTGGTGGTGGCAGCACTGAGACTTCAAGGACTGACCATTGTCCCTTACCTGGACAACTGGCTCCTTTTGGCGGCCACCGTACCAGTTCTGACCCACCATCTTCATCTGGCAAATTCCTTTCTGCTCCGCCTAGGGTGGATCATCAACTGGCAGAAATAGAGTGTGAGCCCTTCGACTTCAATACAATATCTAGGTTTCATAATCGACTCTGTGGAGATGTCTCTTCAGTTGACACCAGAGAGGAAGTCCCGGGTACAAGACCTGGCAAGGTTCTTATCGGTACCACGACTAGTATCCATTCGGACTCTTATGAAGATGATGGGGCTCATGTCAGCGGCTGCAGATGCAGTCCCTTGGGTATTATGGCACCTCCGCCCTCTTCAAACAGAAGTTTTGAACAGGTGGGACGGCAGCCCTACGGGCTAGATTCTTTATACTCTCTTTCCTCCCAAACTCGAAATTCCCTGAGATGGTGGTTCCCAACCATCTTGGCTCATATTAACTACAGACGCGTCCCTAGTAGGCTGGGGCGTTCATCTAGACGGTTCCACAGTTCGGGGAACTTGGTCTCATGGAGCAGCGTCTCTCCTCCAATCTCCGAGAGATGCGAGCTATCCGGCTAGCCCTCCTTCACTTCGCCCCTCAGATCCGGGGCAGAGCAGTGAAAGTACAGTCAGACAATATGACTGCAGTTCTTTACATAAACAAACAGGGAGGTACGAGATCCCTACCCCTTCTTTGAGAGATCGGGGTAATTCTACGGTGGGCAGAGTTGAACCTATCCCCTCTATCTGCCACCCACATTCGGGGGTCCCTCAACATGATTGCAGATTGTTTAAGTCGCGGATTACCGACCATGGAGTGGTCTCTGCACCCGGGGATCTTCAAGCAGATAGTCCTAAGATGGGGATTACCGGAGGTGGATCTCATGGCAACCAGGTTCAACGACAAGGTACAGAGGTTCTGCTCTCTATACAGGGAGGACAACCCCCTGGCGATAGATGCTCTGTCGATACCGTGGAGGTTCAGGCTGGCTTACATCTTCCCGCCCTTTTCCATGATACTGAGGGTATTGATGAAGATCCGTCAGGATCAGGCCTCGGTAATAGCCATCATTCCGTTCTGGCCCAAGGGATCCTGGTTTACCCAGCTCATTCAGATGAGTCGGGGACAATACTGGAGACTCCCCCCGGAGCAGACCCTGGTGTCATGGGACACACATCTCTGCCCAGATCTGCACAGATTCAACCTGACAGCCTGACAGCCTGGAGGTTGGTCAGTCCCTTCCCAGGGTAGAAGGGCTCTCTTAGAGGAATCCACTAAGAAGGCCTACTCCAGAGTGATGAGAATCTTCACCTCTTGGTGTGATTCTAACCAGGTGGCATCTGCAGATCCACCCCTTTCCGCCATATTACAGTTTCTTCAGGATGGACTAGACAAGGGCCTTGCTCCGGCCACTTTGAAGGTGCAGGTTTTTGCCATCTCGGCCTGTTTAAACAGGGCATATTCTCGGGATTCGCTCAAACGCTTCCTTAAAGGAGCCAAGAGATTGAAGCCTACAATACTGAGACCCATTCCTTAGTGGGATCTTTCAGTAGTGCTCAATGGGTTAGCATCTCCTCCTTTTGAGCCATCGGAGTAGGTCGGGTTCAAGTTTGTCACCTTAAAAACTGTCTATCTGCTAGCTGTGACTTCAGCTAAGAGGGTTTCGGAGTAACAAGCCTTCTCGGCTCTGCATCCATATATCACCTTTTTGCAGGACCGGGTTCTCCTTAAATTCTTACCCTACTTCAGACCTAAGGTGTTATCTTTTCAGAATATTAACCAGGTAATTTCTTTACCAGTTTTATTTTCTTCCGCCTCCTCCGATGTTCCTGTCAGACATTCTCTGGACATTTCGAGATGCCTCCAGACCTATGTGGATAGGTCCAGGAAGTTCAGGATTTATTGAGAATCTCTTCATCCTGTTTGCCGGTAAATCTAAAGGCCACAAAGTGTCTAAGGTTTCCATTAGTCGCTGGATCAGAGAAGCCATTAGGGAGTCTTTTCTGTCTCACTTTCTGGACCCTCCAGAGTTCGTTAAGGCCCATTCTACTAGGACCGTTTCAACCTCAGTGGCAGAAAGAAATCAGCTTCCCTTAGAGTTAATTTGCAAATCGGCTTCCTTGAGCTCCGAATCGCACTAAGGAGTCAGTGCTAAGTTTGCAGAGTTTTCGGCCTTTGGGCAGACTATCCTTGATTCTTCCAGGCAGGAAAGCCCTCCCTAGGGGTTCTTCTTGTTATCTCTCCATCTGTGCTGCTGGTAGGACATAAGGGAATCGTTAATTTCTAACGATAATTTGTTTTTCCTTAGTCCTAACAGCAGCACACAAATTTCCCACCCTAAGTACGTATGCTTGCTGAAAACACGGTGTCTGGGGGGTAGTTCCCTCCTTTTGAGGGAGTGGGAACTTTATTATTGGTTCTTGGGCTCATAAAAAATTCTGCCGGTCCTACCAGTCCACAGGGGGAAGTTAACCCCATCTTTGCTGCTGTTAGGACTAAGGGAAAACAAATTACCGTTAGAAATTAACGATAATCATCGCCGTTAGGGATTCCCTCTTTTTCAGCTCATCCACAGTAAATCTGACGACGAAGGCAGATATGTCATACTAGTATGTATTATTAATAATGCACCATACACTCTAGTCTCCCTGTACGCTCCTAATTCTAACCAACTCGCGTTCATTAAAGAGGTAATAAATACCATACAACCCATTAAACAAGGCTCCCTGATCATATGTGGAGACTTTAATTTACCTCCATCCCTATTTCTGGACAAATCCAAACAAACAAAAAAGCATATCCCCTCACAATTAGCCCAGTACCTTCTGACAGAAGATATATACGACACTTGGAGTGTATTAAATGCGTCAGAACGTGATTATACCTTCTACTCACACCCTCATAAATAATACTCCAGAATTGACCTGATACTGGTCAACAAATGGACCCTCCAAAAAATATTATCGGCTAATATCGGATCCATAACATGGTCCGACCATGCACCGGTCTCATGCCAACTCTCAGAAGAATTCAACCAACCTCCTTACATTTCTTGGAGCGTTAACAATTACCACTTATCATTGCCCTCAACACAAACTCAAATTAAAGAAGCTCTGAAAGAATACTTTAAATATAACTGCACCCCGGATATTTCCCCTACTACAATCTGGTGCGCACATAAAGCTTTCATTAGAAGCCAACTCATCAACAAGCCATCTAAAAACAATTGGGTGATTTACGATACGAACTCTACCAACTTTTCCTAAATAAATATGAACATAACTTGAGGAGAGCAAAGGCAAAATTCTACTCACAGGGGAACAGAGCTAATGCTATGCTAGCTAACAAAATTAAATCCATACAAAATAAGAAAAAATTACGACATATTTATAATACCCAAAAACAAAAAATACTTAATCCCCAGGAAATCTCAAATACCTTTGCCAATTACTATTCCAATGTATATAACCTTCAAGATAACATATCAGTCCCCCAACCTAACTCAGAGGTAATTAACAAATTCCTAGCTGATATTGCCTTACCTAAACTGACTTCAGAGCAACTCACAGAACTCAACAAACCAATAGAAACAACAGAAATAATGCAAATTATAAAACTGACTAAAAACAATAAGTCCCCGCGACCTGACATGTTAACAAACTAATATTTTAAAACCTTCACAAATACTTTAGCCCTGCATCTTTCAGCCACGTGTTGCCACATAATGACCACGGGTAATATACCACCCGAAATGCTTCAGGCCACAATAGTGGCTCTTCCCAAACCAGGCAAATCCCCTGAATACCCAGAAAATTTTCGCCCAATCTCCCTATTGAACTCTGACCTGAAAATATACTCCAAATTGTTGACCAATAGACTTTCATCTTTAGTCACGCAAAACAAGACAAACATTAGATGGTACTAGACGTGTGATTGACATCATACATTGGACGGAGGTGAATCGGACGTCTTCTCTGCTTCTTTCCCTGGATGCGGAGAAGGCGTTCGACAGAGTTCATTGGGGATATCTGGAGGTGGTATTGGCAAAATTTGGTATACAAGGATACATAGCCAGAGCCATAGGGGCACTCTATTCTAAGCCATCGGCTCGAATTTTAATAAATGGAATGATGTCCACCCCAATCCAAATCACAAACGGGACAAGACAAGGAGGCCCCCTTTCTCCCATTATCTTTGCACTTATAATTGAACCATTAGCAGAACGCATCAGAGCTTAACCACATATCACAGGTGTTAAAATAGGGAAGACAGACCATAAAATAGGATTGTTTGCGGATGATATTATCCTTGCCTTAACCGACCCGATAAAATCCCTCCCTATAGTAATGCAAATACTAAAGTATTTCCTCTCCTATTATAGTCTTAACATAGCTAAATGTCAGGTACTTAATCTCAGGCTGAAAAACTCAGACCTGAGTTCACTGAAGGACAACTACCCCTTTAAATGGAATCTGGACTATATTACGTATCTAGGAATTAAACTGACCTCCTCTACGTCCAGACTTCTACTAGTCAACCTTAAATCCCTAAAAGAAAAAATTAAAAATGACCTTACTAAAATGAAAAACCACGAAATTTCACGGATGGGCAGAATATCAGTGCTTAAAATGTTTATCATGCCACAAATCCTATATTTACTGCGCAATCTCCCTGTCTCTATACCTATGAGATATTTGAAAGAAATGCAATCTTTCAAATACAATTCTCAAGTATGTTTGGCAAGATAAAAAAACAAGAGTTCAAACAAACATACTGTCATGGAAGGTGTACAGAAAACTAGAAGACACAAAATGAAGATCCGACTGACTGGATCCAAAACTAAGGAACCAAAGGGATAGCCCTGCAACAGACCTGGCTCTCTCCCTAACTGTTCCGCCTATGCAAAAATCTCAATGGTAGATGATCGCATATCCTCGTTCCTCGACTGTATAACACCTGAACACCCTATAATAGTGAGGGGACACGACCACCGGCTCCCTACACTCGATACGGAGGGAGTCAGGGTCACCTGGGATCCAGCAAACAGGAAAATACAAATGAATGAACAAAACTTATCTGTAGAAGACTCAGTAGTAGCATCCAGCATGCACACACTCCAGGAAGTTGTATAAACTGCCAAGTGATGCAGTATGGGAAGGGATTTAAAGGGATGCAATCAGTGCACCTACATGACAGCTGAGAGAGGCTAACGAGATGAGAAAACGAAAGCAAAACAAAAAGGAACCTCAAGGAGGAGGTTCTGAAGAACGTCTGTCAGAGCTTCTCAGATGTCTGGTGGTGACAGTACCCCTCCTTCTACAAGTGGACTCCGGACACTCAGAGCCCACCTTCTCAGGATGGGACCTATGGAAAGCCCTGATGAGACGAGTGGCCTTAATGTCCATCACTGGGACCCACATCCTCTCCTCGGGACCATAACCCTCCCAATGAACGAGGTACTGGAGAGAACCGTGGACAACAGGAGAATCCACAATCCTAGAGACCTGAAATTCAAGATTCCCA
This sequence comes from Bufo gargarizans, assembly GCF_014858855.1. Taxonomy (NCBI): domain Eukaryota; kingdom Metazoa; phylum Chordata; class Amphibia; order Anura; family Bufonidae; genus Bufo; species Bufo gargarizans. The sequence goes on from NC_058080.1 coordinate 338,997,490, forward strand.
TCAACCACAATCGGAGGAGGAGGCAAAGACGAGGGTACAATGGGTTGGACATAAGGTTTTAATAAGGACTTATGAAAAACATTATGGATCTTCCAAGTCTGAGGAAGATCAAGACAGTAGGCAACAGGATTGATGACGGACAAGATTTTGTAAGGCCCAATAAACTTAGGACCCAACTTCCAGGAGGGAACCTTCAATTTGATATTCTTAGTAGACAACCACACCAGATCACCAACATTCAGGTCCGGACCAGGCACACGTCTCTTATCGGCCACACGCTTATATCTCTCACTCATGCTCTTTAGATTATCCTAAATCTTTTGCCAAATAGATGACAAAGACGAGGAGAATCTGTCCTCATCAGGTTAACCAGAAGACCCCTCTCCAGAGAATGTCCCAAACTGCGGATGAAACCCATATGCACCAAAAAATGGTGACTTATCAGAGGACTCCTGACGACGGTTATTTAAAGCAAACTCAGCAAGGGACAAAAGAGAACACCAATCCTCCTGATTCTCCGCCACAAAACAGCGCAGATATGTCTCCAGATTCTGATTGACGCGCTCTGTCTGGCCATTCGACTGCGGGTGGAAAGCAGAAGAGAATGACAACCGAACCCCCAAGCGAGAACAGAAAGCCTTCCAGAATCTGGAAACAAACTGTGTGCCCCTATCAGAGACTATGTCTGAAGGAATACCATGCAATTTGACAATGTGATCAATAAATGCCTGTACCAGCGTCTTAGCATTGGGCAAGCCAGGAAAAGGAATGAAATGCACCATGCTAAAACCACCACCAGAATCACAGTCTTCCCCGAGGAACAAGGCAGGTCTGTAATGAAGTCCATGGACAGATGTGTCCAAGGACTGGAAGGAATGGGTAATGGAAGGAGAGGACCCGATGGCGGTCTCGCAGGCTGCCACAAAACCCTCAACCAACTTACGAAGCGCCGGCCACCAGAATCTCTGAGCGATGAGATCCACTGTGGCTCTTGCCACCGGGTGCCCAGCAAGGACAGTATTGTGGTGCTCCTTAAAAATCTTCTGTCTGAAAGCGAGAGGCACAAACAACCTCCCAGAAGGACAAAGATCAGGAGCCTCTGATTGGAGGCTACCTGAACCTCTGCCTCCAATTCAGGATAAAGAGCAGAGACCACCACACCTTCAGCCAAAATGGGACCCGGGTCTTCAAAATTCCCACCTCCCGGAAAACAACATTGCTTACCGGTAATAGTTTTTCTCAATACCCATGACGGCACCCAGTGCGACTCAGGACCTCCCATCAGGACAGAAAACCTGAGAAGATAAAAAGGACACACCTCCACCCAACACCAGTGGAAGAAATAAATTGTTCTCCGGATAGAAGTGTTAAGGGATTAAAGACCCCCTTTTTTTTTTTTTTTTTTTTTTAAATCTATATTACTTCATATAGACCTGACTGATACCCTATATATATTTATATAAATGTATCTGTATATATCTGTATATGGGGAGGGAACTATCGGGTGCCGTCATGGGTATCGAGAAAAACGATTACCGGTAAGCAATGTTGTTTTCCCCTCACCCATGACGGCACCCAGTGCGAGATAGACTATAAGTAGAGTCTAGGGGGGGGGGGGCACAGCTTGAAGGACCTTCTCCCCAAATGAGGCGTCAGAATGGAGCTGCAACCTATAATGTTTGAGAAAGGTATGTGGGGAACTCCATGTAGCTGCCCTACAAATCTGAGCTAAAGACACATCAGCCCTTTCCGCCCATGAAGTAGACACTGATCGAGTGGAATGGGCCCCGAACCCAGAAGGAGGGGAAAGACTCAAGGAGATGTAAGACTTCGTTATGGCCTTCTTCACCCATCTGGCAATAACCCCGCAGGATGCTTTTTTACCCCTATTCCCACCGAAAAACTGGACAAGAAGGTTCTCGTCTTTCCTCCACGAAGCCGTAACATCAAGGTTTACTAACAAGCATCTTTTAACATCCAAGCAATGAAAACTTTTTTCCCTGCTATTGGAAGGGTTAGGAAAAAAGGAAGGTAACAATGTCCTGGCTCCTGTGAAAATCTGAGACAACTTTGGGAAGGAAGGAAGGCAGAGGCCTGATTACTACCTGATTGTCCTGGATGACAGTATAAGGTGGATGTGCTGAAAAGGCCTGGATCTCAGAGATCCTCCTAGCAGAGGTAATTGCCAGGAGAAAGGCCATTTTAATGGACAGGATGTCAATTGGGATCTCCAACAAGGGCTCAAATGGTTTATCGGTTAGGGCTGTCAAGACCCTGTTTAGGTCTCATGGGGGGGGGGGGGGGAAGAGGTCTTACAGAAGGATGGATTCTGGCCGCGGCAGAAAGGAAACGTTTGACCCAAGGATGGATTGCTAACTGGTAGTCGAGAAAATAGCTCAAAGCCGACACCTGTACTTTTAGGGTGGAGGCCTTGAGTCCCTTGTCTAAACCTGCCTGTAAAAAGTCCAAAACCATAGGTATTTCTGGAGGACTAAATGGATCAGGGCTAGACCCTAGAAAGGAAGCAAAGATATTCCATACTCTATTATACTTCCTGGCTGTTGTAGCTTTCCTACTGCCTAGAAGGGTGGAAACAACTTTGTTAGAAAGCCCCCTCCTCAACCAGATGTCCCTGTCAGACTCCATACTGCCAACTGAAGAATCTCCGGATTGGGATGGCATACAGGCTCCTGGAAAAGGAGGTCCTCCCTTGGAGGGATCATCCAGGGGGGGCTTCTGGCTAGATTTAACAGGGTGGAGTACCAGATTATTTTGGGCCATTTCGGGGCTACCAGGATTATAGCGGCACCTTCCCTCCGTACTTTCTTCAGTACCTGTGGAATTAGGGAAATAGGTGGGAAGGCATAGCCGCGTTCCCGGCTCCAGTCCTGGGCCAGACTGTCCACCGCTGTAGGATTCTCTGTGTGATTTAATGAGAAGAACCTCTCAGTCTTCCTGTTCTTCCGGGTAGCAAAGAGGTCTATAGTTGGGGTCCCAAACTTTAAGACAATCTGGGAAAAAACTTCTCCGTTCAGACTCCACTCTCCCTGACTGAGTTCCACTCGGCTCAAAAAAAAAATCGGCCACCGTGTTCTCTTTTCCCTTCAGATGTATTGCTGATAGGAGCAGGTTCCTGTCTTCTGCTATTTTGAAAATTTCCTGGCAGAGGAAGATTAGGGATGGTATCTTTGTTCCGCCCTGATGATTTATATAGGCCACCGTCGTTGAATTGTCCGAGTAAAAGACCAGTTTTTTGTTTAAGACATCTGGAACTGCCACCCTTAGAACTCTTTCTACTGCTTTGAGCTCCTTGTAATTTGATGTGCAGACTCGGGTTCTTAAATCCCATCTTCCCTGCCAGTAATTCCCATCTGAATGAGCCCCCCAACCCCACGGACTGGCGTCTGTTGTTATCCGTATGGGTTCTATGAAGGACCAGGGCATTCCTGCCGAAAGATTCTTCTCGGATGTCCACCATAGGAGGGAATACCTTGCTCTGGAGGAGAGATGAAATTTTCGGACGACTCCTTTGTCCAATAACAACTGAACCTCTGCCTCTAAAACTGTGGACTTTAAGGGATCTTTCGGAGTTGGAGTGCGGGTGAAGAAATTTTGGGGATAGGAGAGAAGTTCCAATCTGAATCCCTCTGCTATCCCTCCCAAAACCCATTTGTTCTGGGTGACCTTTGACCAGGCCGGGAGGAAGGAAGAGAGTCTTCCCCCAACCTGGAGACTAGCGTCATTGCTGCTTATCTTTTTTATTATCTTGGGTTTTAAAAAGGAAGCCGCTAGATTTCCTCTGAAACCGATCCCTCTCCTTCCTATCGTAGGGCTTGCCCCTCTGCCTCCTAAAACTCTGCTGGGGCCTACGAAAAAAGGGGGGCTTCTGAGGGACAGGAAATCCCCTTTTTTTGTCAGAAGCCTTCTCCAGGATGTCATCTAAAGATGACCCAAATAACCTGTCGCCCTCACACGGAAGGGCACAGAGTCTGGCCTTAGATCCCTGGTCACCCTTCCAGGATCTAAGCCAAATAGCTCTTCTAGCCGCGTTTGACATAGCAGAGGCTCTGGCGGAAAAGCGCATCACATCAGTGGAAGCATCCGTTAAAAAATCTGCTGCTTTTGAGAAGGACGGGAGAGAGGCTAGGAGCTCTTCTCTAGGCCTTTTTTCTTTAAGGTGTGTCTCTAGCTGGTCAATCCATAGTCTCAGCGACCGGGAAACCCAAGTGGCTGCGACTGCCGGCCTGAGACAGGCGGCCGACGTCTCCCAAGCCTGTTTAAGATATATATACGTTTTTTTTATCTAACGGGTCCGAAAGACAACCTAAATCATCAAAGGGGAGGGCAGACTTTTTTGCAATCTTGGCGACTGGTGCATCCACCGTAGGGGCCCTATCCCAGCTTGAGGACACTTTTTCTTCATAAGGGTACTTTCTTTTTACAGAGGAGGGCATGAAGAACTTTGTCAGGATTCTTCCACTCCTTTTTAATAATCGCCTGCATGCTTTCATGCATAGAAAAAAACTCTATGCTTTTTAGGGCCTAATGCCTGGAAGGCCTGATCCGCAACCGATCTGGTCTGCTTAATGTCTTCCAACTGCATAGTTGCTCGGACCGCTTTTAGTAACGGCTGCGTATCCTCAGGGGAAAAGAAGGACTTCCCTGAATATTCCTTGTTCGAGGAGTCCGAATTACTGGAATCTAACTGTCCGGATTCTCTGGCTTCACTATCGGACGAGTCCATTTCCATACTATCACATTCTGTGGCTTTATCCGGGGATCTGGCATGGCCTTTACTGAAAGCCCTGAAGGATGCCTTGATTAAGGACTTCATAGATCTTGTAAGGGTCTGGGACTGTTCCGCTACCAGCTTGTCTATACATGCTGTGCACAGAGATTTCTGATAGGATGCAGATAGAGCCGTTTTACAGTCTGCACACTCCTTGTGTTTTGACTTGGAAGATGATTTTTTAGGAGGCCTTGGGATCTAAGATAGAAACACCTTATTAGTAAAAAGGAACGTTCTCACCAAGTGAATTTTCCTTTCCCCGTCCTTAGGACCAGTACCGGACTTGCAGGCCTCAAGGGGTCCAGGGGTTCAGCGCGTCCATCTGTAGGCTCCGACATGCTTGCCAGCTGGCTCCTACTTCAGCACAAAAAACCTGTGCCCCCGCTGGCTGCCTGCACCTGCTGCCGCATTTATAGTTTTAAAAGACGCGCCTCGGCCCTCACTTCTGGGTCCTGCGCGTCGGGAGAGAGCCCCGCCCCCCCCTAACGTCATCAGCCGGCCCTCTGAAGGACGGCCCCGCGCATGCGCATAAGCGCTTAGACGCGCGGGCGCCATCTTTAAACTGGGCATGTCGGCGTGGGGAGCCGCCTGAACACGGCCACAGCGGCTCCCCGCAGGACCGGTAGCGAGTGCGGGAGCAGGCAGACTTGTGGAGAGCGGCTTCCGGCACGGCCACAGAACTACCGCTCCCCAGGGATAGGTCTTCCTATGGCAATGCCACAGACCCCCCCCCCTCAGCGCTGGTTTCTTCCTCTTGAGGTATGTCGTGCAGCGATCTGCTGCGCTGCTTCTCAGGAACTCCCACCCGGAGGACAGGAAACCTGAACTGGTGTTGGGTGGAGGTGTGTCCTTTTTATCTTCTCAGGTTTCCTATCCTGATGGGAGGTCCCGAGTCGCACTGGGTGCTGTCAGGGGTGAGGGGAAAACAACGTGACAGGGCATCCGCCTTCACATTCTTAACCCCAGGGCGGAACGTGACAACAAAATTAAACCTTGAAAAGAACAAAGACCATCTGGCCTGTCTCGGGTTCAGACGCTTGGCTGACTCCAAGTAGGCCAGATTCTTATGGTCAGTAAACACGGTAATAGGGTGTCTGGCTCCCTCTAGCCAATGGCGCCATTCCTCAAAAGCTAACTTGATGGCTAACAACTCCCTATCTCCCACATCGTAATTTCTCTCTGCGGAGGAGAGTTTCTTTGAGAAAAAGGCGCACGGACGCCACTTGGCAGGAGAGGGACCCTGAGACAAGACCGCACCCACACCTACCTCAGAAGCATCAACCTCAACTATGAAGGGTAAAGAAATATCAAGTTGTACCAAGATGGGAGCGGAAGCAAAACTCTCCTTGATATTAGAAAAGGCCTTACGCGCCTCTACCGACCAGGAGGAAAAAATCTACCCCCATTCTAGTCATATCAGTGAGTGAATTAACAACAGAGGAATAATTCAAAATAAACTTCCTGTAATAATTGGCAAAACCCAAAAAACACATCAGCGCCTTCTGATTCTCAGGAAGCTCCCACTCAAGCACAGCGCGGACCTTCTCAGGGTCCATGCGAAAACCAGAAGCGGAGAGAAGAAACCCCAGAAATTGAATTTCTAGAACCGCAAACACACATTTTTCCAGTTTAGCGTACAATTTATTCTCCCGCAGGATGAGCAAGACCTGACGTAAGTGTTCCTTATGAGTTTTGAAATCAGGAGAAAAAAAATCAAAATGTTATCTAGATACACTAATACAAATTTCCCCATTAAATGATAAAAAATGCTGTTCACAAAATGCTGAAAGACGGCTGGAGCATTCATCAAACCAAAAGGCATAACCAAATTCTCAAAATGGCCCTCAGGGGTATTGAAGGCCGTCTTCCATTCGTCTCCTTCTCTTACCCTGACCAGGTTGTATGCCCCTCTTAGATCCAACTTGGAAAAAACTTTAGCCCCAACAATCTGGTTAAACAGGTCCGGGATCAGAGGAAGCGGATAAGGGTCACAAATTGTGATACTGTTCAGCTCCCTGAAATCCAGACATGGTCTTAAAGAACCATCTTTTTTCTTAACAAAGAAAAAAACAGCGGCAACAGGAGACTTCGAGAGTCGTATGTGTCCCTTTCTCAGACTCTCAGAGATATAAGCACGCATAGCGACCCTTTCAGGTTGGGAGAGATTGTATAAACGAGATTTAGGCAGCTTGGCGCCTGGGGTGAGATTAATAGGGCAATCGTACTCCCTGTGCGGGGGCAAGTCCTGAACACCACTCTCAGAAAACACATCCGAAAATTCTGAGAGAAAAGATGGTACAGTCTTAGTAGAAACCTCAGAAACAGATGTCGTGAGGCAATTCTCTCTGAAAAAGTCACTCCAACCATTTATTTGCCTCGCTTGCCAATTAATGGTGGGGTTATGTTTAGTGAGCCAGGGTAGCCCCAACACTAGAGGAGTAGGCAACCTGCTTAGGACTAAACATGACACATCCTCAACATGAGTAGCACTCACAATCAAACGGATATTGTGAACTATGCCCTTTAACGATTTCTGAGAAAGTGGAACAGGATTAAAAACACAAAACAGGTATATCCTTTCCCAAAGTGCATACCTGGAAACCATGAGTTATAGCAAATTGATTATCAATGAGATTGACAGCTGCTCCACTATCTACAAAAATCTCACAAAAAATGTTCTTGCTCTCTAGCGCCACCCTGGCAGGTAGGACAAAACGGGAACTACAAGCAAACGGAAAACCTTCAATTTCCGCATCAACCTTGCCAATAGTAACAGATGGAACGTTTTTTGAGGGTTTTTTTCTTTTTGTTTCTTTATTACTCTCAAAAAACTGCCTGAATCTCCTAGAGGGACAAACATTTGCCAAATGATTTATACCTCCACAACAGAAACAAACCTTCCTATGAGAGCTGAATCCTCTATTGTCAGAGGCAAGCAAACCCAGCTGCATGGGCCCCTGCTCAGAAGGGATTGAGAGCGACTGAGACCCCTGTGCACTGAATGAGACCGCCGCACTGTCCTTGGACTGAGTATGACAGGAAGGAGTGATCTCTTCTCTCTCTTTAAAATGCCTGTCAATACGAACGGCCCGAGACATGGCAGAGTCCAAGGAGGTAGGTCTCTCATGAAAGGCAAATGCATCTTTCCCTCTGAAAGACCATGGCAAAATTGACTTCGGAGTGCAGCATCATTCCAACCAGTATCAGCTGCCCATCTCCGAAATTCTGAGCAGTATATCTCTGCGGATTGTTTACCCTGACATAAAAGACGTAGTCTAGACTCAGCCAGAGCGATACGATCCAGATCATCATATATCTGACCCAGGTTTAAAAAAAATTCATCCACTGAACGGAGGGGCCGTGCCCCCACCGGCAGCGAAAAGGCCCAAGACTGAGCGTTATCCCTGAGCAGCGAGATGATGACCCCCACCCTCCGCTCCTCATCACCAGAGGAATGGGGAAGTAGGCGAAAATGGAGTTTGCAAGCCTCTCTAAAACGAACAAAATTCTCACTACCCCCGGAGAACGTATCCGGAAGCGAGATTTTAGGCTCAGAACAAATTCCATGAACGCAAGCAGAAACGGTCACCTCAAACTGAGAGACAGTTTTCCGGAGATCTTCTACCTCCAGTGAAAGACCCTGCATGCGGTCAATCAAGGTTGAAACCGGATTCATGCTTAAGACGGTTTTGGCGGTTTATAATGTCACGGAAGGTGTACAGAAAACTAGAAGACACAAAATGAAGATCCGACTGACTGGATCCAAAACTAAGGAACCAAAGGGATAGCCCTGCAACAGACCTGGCTCTCTCCCTAACTGCTCAGCCTATGCAAAAATCTCAATGGTAGATGATCGCATATCCTCGTTCCTCGACTGTATTACACCTCAACACCCTATAATAGTGAGGGGACACGACCACCGGCTCCCTACACTCGATATGGAGGGAGTCAGGGTCACCTGGGATCCAGCAAACAGGAAAATACAAATGAATGAACAAAACTTATCTGTAGAAGACTCAGTATTAGCATCCAGCATGCACACACTCCAGGAAGTTGTATAAACCGCAAAGTGATGCAGTATGGGAAGGGATTTAAAGGGAAGCAATCAATGCACCTACATGACACGTGAGAGAGGCTAACGAGATGAGAAAACGAAAGCAAAACAAAAGGAACCTCAAAGAGGAAGTTCTGAAGAACGTCTGTAAGAGCTTCTCAGATGTACGATGGACGTCTGGTGGTGACACATACTCTTTTTTGCTTATTTCCAAAGGTGGTCTGGGGTTCCCATCTGTCATTAGATATTACAGGGCATGTATTTTATAACAATTAAGATTTTCATGGCTAATTTAGCCTAATAAGCACTGGATTGACATTGAAAATCATATAACGGGAGTAAAAGAACCTAAAGTATTTTATTATTCCGTATCTTTACAAAAACGCCCAATTAGAATACAAAACTCTCCTTCAATTCAAGCGGCACTTGAATTATGGACCCTATTGACAACTAAAATGAATATTATTAATTTATCCCTATCTGAAATTCCACTGGAAGTAATGGGTAATTGTATCCCAGAATTACATATTCATAATTGGATTGATTTGGGCATCACACACTAGGAGATCTTTATAACAATAGCACCATTAAGTGTTTCTCAGATCTAACTTCAAAGTTTAAAGTTCCTTATAGAGGAAATACCTGCAAATAAGAAATGTCTTATCTAAGGTGCAACTTCCAATGGCCGTTAATACCTCTCAACTGATGAAGACGTTGAGGAACCCCCTGACCAGCCTTAAAGCCCTTTGGCCTCATGCACACGACCGTTCTTTTCCGTGATTTTATGCAGACCCATTGACTTTCAATGGGTCCGTTGAAAACTCGGATAATGCACCATTTGTCATCCGCGTCCGTGATCCGTGTTTCCAGTCCGTCAAAAAAATATGACCAGTCCTATTTTTTACACGGACAACGGTTCAGGGACCCCTTTCAAGTCAATGGGTCCGTGGAGAAACACGGAGGCACACAATCTGTCATCTGTGTCCCCATGCGTCTGAGTCTGTTTTTTTCCTATCATTTGCAAGGCAAACTTGACTTAGATTTTTTTTCACTTTCCTTTATGTCTGGTGATCCTCCAAAAATCAAGGAAGACACACAGAAACAAAAACGTAAATGGATCACGGAACAACGGAACCCCGTTTTGCGGACCGTGACAAAAAACTGTCGTGTGCATGAGGCCTTTCTCTCAGTTACCACCATTTGACTGACGATCTGGACTCTCCACTGTTCCCGCTACTACGTAAATGAGAATCTGCAGTAAACACAGTAATTTCACCAGAACAATGGGATTCTGCATTCTCCATCATTAGTGCATCCTCCAAATGTGTTAATCATCTAGAAAATTCCAGAAAAATTCTGTATAGGTGGTATTATACTCCCTATAGACCAGGGATCTCAAACGGCGGCCCTCCAGCTGTTGCAAAACTACAACTCCCAGCATGCCCGGACAGCCTACAGGTATCAGCCTACAGCAGGGCATTGTGGGAGTTGTAGTTTTGTAACAGCTGGAGGGCCGCAGTTTGATATGCCTGCTATAGACTATCTAAAATGTACCCTTTAGCTCCTAATATGTGTTGGAGATGTTCAGCGGCGGGAGCCAACATGGAGCATATATGGTGGGAATGCAGAGAAATCCAACCTGTTCTGAATTCAATTAATATAATCTTATCACAGATATGTAGCACCACAATCTCATTAACAATGGCCCAAAGCCTACTTTCTATTAACTTAGATTCTTTCCCCGAATCTTATCGAATAGTAACCATTCACGCAATTGTAGCAACCAGAACAAAAATTGCTCAGTACTGGAAAAACCCAAAGCCCCCTCCACTGATGGAAATAATTAGCGCCATTAACAATTATTGTTTACATGAAATATAATGCCGCCACTAATATCAAAACAGCCATATTTAAAATTGCATGGCATTACTGGCTTCACTCATTTCAACAGGGTTTCTACAGATCTATGGTAAAGGACATTGGGATCGCTCCTTGTTATTCTCTTTTGTCACCCTTCTTCCTTCCCCCTTTACCCTCTCCCTATCCCTTGTTTTTGTTTTATCATTTTATTATTTGTACTCCTTATTATCTTGAACCCCTATGTTGGGGGATTATAAGATTTGTACAAATTTATTTTGTCATTGTAAGCAAACTTACTGTTGGATCAATACATTTGCCATTTACAAAACATATAGCAAGAGATTGGCAGCATTGTACATGTCTCACTGTAAAATCTATTTAGCTGTGTCAGGTTCAAGCCTTTAATACTGCCAATCATTTTTAATTTATATTAAAGAATACATGTAATGTAATGGTCTACCAAAGAACATCAGGATTGTAAGAATTCACTTAAAAAATAGGACACATTCCATTCTGGCCAGCTCAGGTTATATTATGGAAGAAATCCCAGCAGTCGTGTCTTGACAATTAGTTATAATGTTTTATTGCATCAAATCAATGTGTCCTACACCCAGGACGCGTTTCGGCAAGCATGCCTTCATCAACAGGTAAGTGTATACTCAAGAAATGCAGGTATATATAGAAATTATATAAGGTACCGCCTCTCATGACATCACACCCAGGAGGGCGGGAACTAACAAAAATATCACTAAATACAAATAACCCAGCAATATATGCAGAAGGGTAATGAGAGCAAATGAACTGAAGTATCCTGAGTAAACATGTATAAAAATACCATATTGTCACATGTGGGGTCCTTCAATGGACATAATAATGAAATCATAAATCATATGATTAAATCACATCTCAAATATGCATGATCTTATAGTCCCTGTTTAGGCCCCTCGGATGCAAAGTGTCCAATGTATGGATCCAATAGGCCTCTCGGCGTAGTAGTAGTCTCTTTATATCCCCACCTCATCTTGGTCTTTTAATCTGTTCATCTGACAATATGGTATTTTGATACATGTTATAATATGGACCCCAGAAAGAGGACCTTATTCTACCAGCTGCTCAGGGTATATTACAAATTCTAAAAAAAAGAGTACCTCATCCTAACAACTGAACAAGGCAGATTACTCAGAACTCTTTTTGCCCAATCCATTCCAGTCTAAACAGACTAGATTGTAGAATCCAGAAGGGGGGCTTCATTCTAATAACTGATAGACCACTACACATTTATTTATTTATTTTATTCACTTTGTGACGGTATGCGAGGCGAGGTGGTGGATGATAGGTATGTTTCACCTTGCATGCGCTCTGTTGTCAGGGACTGAACTGGAATCCGGCCCGGGTTTTTCCAGCCTCTGCGGCAGGCTTGGTTCCGGTCCAGAGATTGTGGTCCACTGGAGTTCACCTCCAGGTGGACTTCAAATAAACAGGAAGAGAACACAACAGGGCTCTCATGTGCTGAGTCTCAGGACCGTAACCTGTGTTGCTGAAGAGAGCTATGTTTGGATGCGAGAAAAACAAAAGGTTTGCTTTACCATTTGTGTTGGCGGTGTCGGGGAGCAGCCCCACACCGTATAGTCAGAACATGACTATATAGCTTAGCGCCGGACGGCAAGGATTTACTTTCTGTTTTGTTTGTTTTCTGCTGTACAAACCTTTTTGCCTAAATAAACCTGGCAACCAGCCAGATTTTCAAGGAAACTGCCTGCTTACGGACTGTCTGTTTCAGAAAAAGGTGATCCCCACGAGCTAATCTGAAAATTCTGAAAATGGAGGAGCTGCATTGGCTACAGGCCAATGCAGCTCAGCGGGAATCCAATTGCCAAGTCGCAGAGGCCGCTGCAGCACAACAGGCGGCCCAACAGGAGATGAACCGGCAGTTCGCAGAGGCTCTTGTGGAACTGAAAAAAGGGTTCGCACCTCCTGCGCCAGGGGAACCAAAATTGGTACGTGCCTCGTACCACCTACAGAAGATGACACCTACTGATGATGTTGAGGTCTACTTTGCGACTTTTGAGAGAGTTGCTGTCTGCGAGGAGTGGCCCCGTTTTTGACCGGGGAACCTCAAAAGGTGTGTTTTGATCTTGAACCGGATAAGGCCCAGGACTATGAGACACTGAAGACGGAGATACTTGCACGCTTGGGTGTCACCATGGCAGTCCGAGCCCAGCGTGTGCATCAGTGGACTTACTCCAGCAGCAAGCCACCCCGTTCTCAAATGTTTGAACTGATCCATCTCACCAGGAAGTGGTTGCAGCCAGAGACCTTGACCGGCCCTCAGATCGTGGAGCGTGTAGTAATGGACCGGTACCTGCGTGCGCTCCCTGCGACACTGAAGAAGTGGGTCAGACAGGGGGACCCCAACACTGCAACCCAGTTGGTGGACCTAGTGGAGAGGTACCTTGCTTCTGAGGACTTGCTGAATCCATCTATGCCTCACTGTGGAGCGTCTTGGGACGCAAGATCACCCCCAGGATCTGGTAAGACTGTTCCAGGGTTCAAAAGCAGGGGCAATGTTAAGACTGATTTTACAGCTAATGAGACTGTGGGTCCTAGACCTGGAGACTGGCCAAAGAAGCCAGGAAGGTCTTTGGGACCCTTAAAAGGACTCGGGGTAGAGCACATACAGTGTTATCGGTGCCATGCATTTGGGCATATTGCTGCAAACTGTCCTTTAAGCGATGAACCTATGCCGTGTGACTATGATTACAGGAAAAGACACATTTCTCTTTTTTCACAGGTCGCGTGCACTGCAGCATGTTCGAGTCGCACCGAGAGACAAATGTGTGCTATTTCTGTGGATGAAAAACCACTCACAGCCCTGCTAGACTGGGGTAGTGTGGTGACACTAGTCAGGAAGGATTGTGTAAACCCCACCAAACTACACCCCAGTACTATCGGGGTCATTTGCATTCATGGGGACACACAGGACTACCAGACAGCAGTGGTTGAGGTTGATACCCCTTGGGGCAGTGTGACACATTCAGTCAGGGTGGTGCCGTCACTGCTTCACGAAGCGTTAGTGGGGAGAGATTTTCCCCATTTATGGGAAGGCAAGGGGAGACTGGTAGATAGAGCTCCCCCTGCTGGGGAGGCACTGGAGCTCTCGCCAGATCCTTTTTTCCAAAGGGAAGGGGACGTTGTTGAGGAAGCAGGAGATCCTCTTCCTTTCCCTGTCCTGGCTGGGGAGCCGGAGGAACGGGAAGCTAGCCCTCAGTTCGAGGGTAACGAACAGGAAAACGTCTCTGACCCTGACAGTGAGAGTAGTCCAAATGTTATGCCAGATTTTGAAATCGGGAGAGAGGATTTCTGTACCGAACAACTGCGAGATGTCACCCTCATTAGAGCTAGGGAAAATGTTAAGATGGTGGATGGGGAACCGGTGGTCCCTAACTGGGGGGTGTCCTTCCCCTACATGGCCCTCAACAACAATTTACTCTATCAGGTGATAAAACGTGGAGAAGACGAGGTCGAACAGCTACTGGTTCCCAAACCCTTCCGCATGGTCGTACTAGACATAGCACATAGTCACGTGATGGGGGGACATCTCGGCGTTGAAAAGACCAAGGAGAGAATCGCCCAGAGATTTTTCTGCCCTGCGTTGCATGCAGATGTCAGGCAGTACTGTGACTCGTGCCCCAAGTGCCAATTGTAAGCACCGGCGCCCCATTTTCGCAGTCCCCTGGTCGCTCTACCGATAATTGAGGTCCCTTTTGAACGGATTGGCATGGACCTGGTGGGGCCAGTGGTGAAGTCTGCCCGGGGTCACCAGCATATTCTGGTAATCCTGGACTACGCGACTCGCTACCCTGAGGCCACCCCCTTGCGTAACACCTCCGCTAAGACTATCGCCAAGGAGTTAGTCCAGGTGTTTAGTCGAGTCGGGATCCCAAAGGAGATCTTAACCGATCAAGGCACCCCATTTATGTCCAGGGTCACCAAGGAACTGTGTAAAGTATATCAAATTTCCGATCTCCGCACCTCTGTTCACCACCCCCAAACGGATGGACTTGTGGAGCGATTTAATAAAACGCTGAAAAGTATGCTGAAAAGGTGGTTGACAGAGATGGGAAAAATTGGGATTTTTTGCTACCATATCTCATGTTTGTCATACGCAAGGTTCCGCAGGTGTCCACAGGTTATTCCCCCTTTGAGCTCTTGTATGGTAGACATCCCAGGGGGCTGCTAGATGTTGCCAAAAAAAGTGGGAAGGAGAGGCCACCCCGTATCGAAGCGTCATAGAGCATGTCTCCTTGATGCAGGATCGAATCGCAGCTGTCTTGCCCCTGGTTCGTGAACATATGGAGCGAGCCCAGGAGGCCCAGAGTAGGGTCACAATTGGGGTGCCAAGGTTCGTACTTTCAGCCCCGGGGACCGTGTGTTGGTACTGGTTCCCACGGTTGAAAGCAAGTTCCTGGCTAAGTGGCAGGGTCCCTTTGAGGTGTTTGAAAAAGTAGGAGAGGTAAACTACAAGGTCTACCAACCCGGGAAATGGAAGCCACAACAAATTTATCATGTAAATCTCTTAAAACCCTGGAAGGACAGAGAGACTTTATTGGCCACATCTCCGACCGCAACAGTCCGGCGAGCGGTGATCCCTGACGTCCCCATAACGGAATCCCTATCCCTGGTGCAACAAAGTGACGTTAGGGTGTTTTTGTACAAAAATATAGACTTTTTCTCCCCCTTACCCGGACGAACCAACGTGATTTAGCATGACATAGTGACAGAACCTGGGGTTCGCGTAAATATAAAGGCATATAGAATACCGGAGGCCAGGCGAGAGGCAGTCGCAAAGGAAATAAAAATGATGTTAGAGTTGGAAGTGATAGAAGAGTCCCACAGTGATTGGTCAAGCCCCATAGTGCTGGTCCCAAAACCTGATGGCACTGTTAAGTTTTGTAACGACTTTAGGAAACTCAACAGAGTCTCCAAGTTCAATGCCTACCCGATGCCTCAGGTCGACGAACTCGTGGACAGGTTGGGACAAGATCGCTACATAACGACCCTAGACCTGACGAAGGGCTACTGGAATATACCCTTAACTGAATCAGCCAAGGAGAAAACGGCCTTTTCCACTCCTGAAGGCTCGTTTCAGTATAAGCGGATGCCTTTTGGTCTGCATGGAGCTCCTGCAGCATTCCAACGAATTATGGATAAAACTTTGAGCCCACATCGCCTGTATGCAGCTGCTTATTTGGACGATGTGGTCATCCACAGCCCAGAATGGGATTCGCAACTGCTCCGGGTACAAGCAGTGATAGATTCCCTTAAGAAAGCAGGTCTCACGGCCAACCCAAAAAAGTGTGCGATAGGCCTGGAGGAAGCCAAATACCTTGGCTACTTTATTTGCCGGGGACTGGTCAAGCCCCAGACCAATAAGGTTGAGGCAATTAAAAAATGGCCCCAACCGATAAACCAAAAACAAGTTCGGGCCTTTATTGGCATTACGGGGTATTACCTGCGCTTTTTACCCGACTTTGCCACCATTGCCGCCCCTCTGACCGACCTGACAAAGGGCAGAGGGTCAGCCATGGTTAAATGGAATCCTGAAGCCGAGGAGGACTTCCAGAAGTTAAAGCGGGCCCTTTGTGTACTACCGGTGTTGGTAACACCAGACTTCTCAAAGGAGTTTGTGGTACAGACGGACGCCTCTGAGGTGGGCCTAGGGGCTGTCCTATCCCAAACCAGAGATGGTCAGGAGCACCCAGTGGTATACCTGAGTCGAAAACTGAACAAGCATGAAAAGAACTATGCCATTGTCGAGAAGGGATATCTCGCTATTAAATGGGCCCTAGACTGGCTGAAATATTACTTATTGGGAAGGTCGTTTAAGCTCGTCCCCGACCATGCATCCCTAAAGCGGATGTGTGACAACAGGGAAAAAAATAGCAGCATGACAAGATGGTTTCTGGCCTTACAGCCCTTTAAGTTTTCAGTAGAGCATAGGCCGGGCAAGCTCCAAAACAATGCAGATGCCCTCTCCCACATGCATTGTATGCTGGGGACAGTTCCTCAGCCGCGGGAGCTAGAGCAGAGGGATGGGGATATGTGACGGTATGCGAGGCGAGGTGGTGGATGATAGGTATGTTTCACTTCCCATGCGCTCTGTTGTCAGGGACTGAACCGGAATCTGGCCCGGGTTTTTCCAGCCTCTGTGGCAGGCTTGGTTCCGGTCCAGAGATTGCTGTCCACCGGAGTTCACCTCCAGGTGGACTTTAAATAAACAGGAAGAGAGCATAACAGGGCTCTCATGTGCTGAGTCTCAGGACCGTAACCTGTGTTGCTGAAGAGAGAGCTATGTTTGGATGCGAGAAAAACAAAAGGTTTGCTTTACCATTTGTGTTGGCGGTGTCGGGGAGCAGCCCCACACCGTATAGTCAGGACACGACTGTATAGCTTAGCGCCGGACGGGAAGGATTTACTTTCTGTTTTGTTTGTTTTCTGCTGTACAAACCTTTTTGCCCAAATAAACCTGGCAACCAGCCAGATTTTCAAGGCAACTGCCTGCTTACGGACTGTCCGTTTCAGAAAAAGGTGATCCCCACGAGCTAATCTCCCACAACTTCTATAGCGCTACTATATTCCACTGCGCTGTACAGACATCGTCATCCAACTGTCCTCAATGGGGCTCACAATCTAAAGTCCCTATCAGAATGTCTTTGGAGTGTGGGAGGAAACTGGAGTACCCCGAGGAAACCCCCGTAAACACGAGGAGAACATACAGACTCCATGCAGATGTTGCCCTTGGTCAGATTCGAACACAGGACCCCAGCACTGCAAGGCACCAGTGCTAAGCACTTGAGCCCCACATGGCAAAAGAATATATGAATAATCTGCTAACACCATTCTAGCCTGCTCCACATTGAACAGGCTGTATTCACTACTCCAGGAGGACCATCTTCTAAGGCTGTAAGACTGTTCCTGTCCCTGTGATGATGAGATGCCCCCTCTGGTGCCAGTTACCTCCACTGTACTAATGGGGTGCTTGCTGGCCGCAGTGTCCCTGAGACGATGAGATGCCCCCTCTTGTTCCAGTTACCTCCACTGTGCCAATAGGGTGCTTGCTGGTCGCAGTGTCCCTGTGATGATGAGATGCCCCCTCTGGTGCCAGTTACCTCCATTGTGCCAATGGGGTGCTTGCTGGCCACAGTGTCCCTGTGATGATGAGATGCCCCGTCTGGTGTCAGTTACCTCCACTGTGCCAATGGGGTGCTTGCTGGCTGCAGTGTCCCTGTGATGATGAGATGCCCCCTCTGGTGCTAGTTACCTCCACTGTGCCAATGGGGTGCTTGCTGGCCAGTGTCCCTATGATGATGAGATGCCCCGTCTGGTGTCAGTTACCTCCACTGTGCCAATGGGGTGCTTGCTGGCCGCAGTGTCCCTGTGATGATGAGATGCCCCCTCTGGTGCCAGTTACCTCTATTGTGCCAATGGGGTGCTTGCTGGCCGCAGTGTCCCTGTGATGATGAGATGCCCCGTCTGGTGCCAGTTACCTCCATTGTGCCAATGGGGTGCTTGCTGGCCGCAGTGTCCCTGTGATGATGAGATGCCCTCTCTGGTGCCAGTTACCTCCACTGTGCCAATGGGTTTTACACGGAACACCGGCACTCCTTTTTGCAACTCACAGGTCTGTGCGGCGCATTGCTATAAGCATAAGCAATGCGCCGCACAGACCTGTAAGTTACAAGGAGAAGGAGCGCCGGCTGGCTACCCAGCATGTAAGTACAGTGCTGACTAACTAACCATGGCAGCCAGGACTTCAGTAGCGTCCTGGCTGCCATGGTAACCGATCGGAGCCCCAGCATTACAGTGCTGGGACTACGATCGGAACTGCCTCTGCCACTAATGATTGGGAAGGGGGGACGCACTGCCCAGCAATGATTTTTAATACTAGGAAGGGCGGGGGGAGGGCGCACTGCCCACCAATGATTTCGCCACATGAATTTTATTTTTAATAAATCCGCTCGGCAATCCTGAAATTGAAGGGGGGGGGGGGGCGGCACAGTTATACACAGCGGTGCATCCCCGATCTCCTCACCATTCACTGACGAGATCCGGGCTGCGCTGCTGAATGCTGAAAGACTGGACAGCTCCCCTCCTCTACTGATAGCAAACCATTTTCCTCCCATATGGCCTTCTCCTTCTGTTTGGGCGGCCAGTGTGAGTGAGAGGCTGGCCACTAGATCGCTAGGGATACCACTGCGCAAGCGCGCCCCATGTATGCGGCAGACGAGCTGTGGCCATATCCATGGGCAGCGAACATAAACAATCCAATAGGAGACTTCAATTATAGAGAGAACATTTGTTTTTTTTTAAAGCAATATATTTAGACAAATGTTCCCTGTGGGTTATATAATTAAATAAAATATGATCATGAAGATGGGAATACCCCAACATGAGCTGCCCTCATATCGGGAGGAAATGCACTGGATTTCATATAGGGCTGGTGTGTCACGGCTGTAAGTGAGCAACAAGAGCCTACACAGTGAAAAGCAACTGACCGGACCCAAACTAGGGAGGATAAAGGGTGACCCCTGTCAGACCCTAAAAGCTCTCCCTAAGCTGCTCAGCCTATGCGAACACCCCAATGGTGGATGATCGCATATCCTCGTACCTCGACTATATAACACCTGAACACTCTACAATAGTGAGGGGACACGACCACCGGAGGGAGTCAGGGTCACCTGGGATCCAGCAAACAGAAAATCACAAATGAATGTACACTTAACTGAAGGAGCTGCGGCT
Organism: Bufo gargarizans; assembly: GCF_014858855.1. NCBI lineage: Eukaryota > Metazoa > Chordata > Amphibia > Anura > Bufonidae > Bufo > Bufo gargarizans. The sequence continues at coordinate 339,016,992 of NC_058080.1, forward strand.
GCAGTGAAAACAGATCCAAAGTCAGCAGACAATATCCGAAGTACTTGCTTCAGCAGAACACAGATCCAGTGAAAAGATATCACACAGGTGAAGATACTCAAGCGAGAGATACAGCTCAAATGAAAAGTATAATCCGCACCTCTACAAAGGAGGAGGGGTGATTTAAAGGCAACGAAATCAAACACAGGAGGGACAGCTGGTAGGAAGGAAACAGAAAGTATAGACCTCATCACAGGGGCGGAGAAACAGGGCAGAGGGAACTCCTCCAAGCTCTAGTAGTGACATCATCACAGGGGTGGAGAAACAGAGCTGTGAGAATGTCTCAAAGCTCTGGTAGTGACAGGGTGCTTCAATATAGAGGCACAGAACAGAAACAAAGCATTCCCTTTCATTTAGAGCACACAGGCCTGGGAAATCTGGACTGCTTGTTTCGCTAAGCTGCAATAGAGAAAGTACAATTAAAGGAGTTATCCGAGCCTGGAAATGCCCCCACATTGATTCTACTTATCTGGTTCCCTACGCCACTCCTGGTTCCCGCACAGTAGCCGCTGCTTATCCCTGTGCGTGGATGAAAACATCTGGTGTCGGGGAAAGGGTCAGCCAATGGCAGGCAATGACGGGGACAAGCCTCCCTACCATTGCGGGTGACATTAGGGAGGCTCGTCCCCGTCACCGCCTGCCATTGGCTGCCCCCCCCTCCAGGCTGTTTTTTGGAAACTTGACATGTGTCACTTCATGTGGTAATAACTTCGGAATGCTTTTACTTATCCAAGTGAGGCCTGATGCACATGTTCAACTTGAATGGGTCCGTGGTCTCTCCGCACCGCAAAAAAATATTACATGTCATATTTATTTGCGGTGTGGAACAACGGAAAGAAACACCACAGAAGCACTCTGTAGTGCTTCCGGTGTTCCGTTCCGTGACTCAGTTCTGCTCCATGACTAGAAGAAGATAAAATTTACAAAAATAAACTTTTTGGGCAGATTTTCCATTTTAATTCATTTTTTTCAATCTTTATTACGCTGATTCTACAGTTTACAGAAACACCCCATATGTGGTCATAAACTGCTGTACGGGCACACGGCAGGGCGCAGAACGTCATATGCATTTTGGAGGGCAGATTTCACTGGGATCATTTTAAGTTACCATATGACATTTGAAGACCCTCTGTTGCACCCCTAGAGTACAAACTCCAAAAAAGTGACCCCATTTTGGATATTATAGAATAAGGTGACCCTTTTATTGGTACTATTTTGTGGTATATGACTTTTGATTGCTCTATATTACGCCTTTTGTGAGGGAAGGTAACCAGAAAAAGGCTGTTCTGGCTTTTGACAGTGTTCACCTAATAGGGTGCTTATTTTCATAGAGCGTGTTGTTATGGAGGCCACAATATGTCCTTGGCTTGGGGCTGCCATGGTAACCATTGGGTCCCCATCACCGCAGCGCGGGGACTGATGGCTCAGGAGAGGGTGCGCAAACCTCTTATATGCTGCAGTCAGTAACAGCTGGATCCCTGCTGCTGATGGGGCACCAATGATGGGGCCATTTAAGACGAGTATTCTCATCCTGGGGCCTTAAGGGGTTAATATAGTTCAGTAGAGCTGTGGTGCCTGTTTGTGTTTGCCTGTCCACAGCTTATTTTAGTCTTCCAGAGCTTGCACAGGGCAATGCTTCTGTCTTCTAGCAGCATGGAGAAAAACTGATGGGAGTTACTCGTACAGTGCTAGAAGCAGTCGTACTTTGCTTAGCTGTTGCACATTTTGGGCCTAATGCATCACACAGTGTCAGCGTGATCACCAGTTTCCAAAGCAGATATATAACCCAGTTCTTTAGAAGGTATGTCACCTCTGCTGTTGCCCTCACCCTCTACCTTTCCTCTTACCTCTTCCTCAGCTCCCCGATCTGGCTCCCAGGGCCTGTACAGCACACAATCATCTGAGTACTCATCCTCCATGCCACTTTTATCAGACTGATATATCATGATGGGCTCCTTGGACCCCTCCCGATTCCCTGCTCTGTACTGTCCCCCAACTGACACTGTCCCCATTGTCAAAACCATTGCTATGGGTGCACTATTACCACCACAAACACAGCTATGTCTGGGGTCCCTCGTCTCCTCCTAAATGTGCTCCTCATGGTAGTCCAAACGCTGAATGCTTTTAGACAAGTCATCAACAGGGAGACTCTCTTGACTGTCTGTCATAAGGCGTGGTGGAGTTTTGTTCTCACTTCTTAAGAAAAAGAAAGGCACCCCACTAGGAAGGGGCAGTGAAGACTCCACTAAAAGGATTATTTGGGGCAACGAGGAGTAGCAGGTGGAATGCTGTGACACCTGGCTCCATGGCATGGTTTTAGACTCATAAGTCACCTCCATGTCATCCTACTGTGACTGAGAGGAGGAGTGAGCCATCCAATCCACAATCTCATCCTCTTTCTCCTCAATGATAATCTGTCTTTCCAAAACCAGCGAGAACTGCAGCCTACTACTACTATTACTACTGGCTGGTTAGCTGGTGCTGCAACTACCCTAATTCTGTCTCTGGGAGGAGAAGGCCTGGTCCTGGGTCTTTCGTTTGGAACCCTTTTGTATTCTTGAAATTTTTTGTCCTAATGTACACAGTATAGTCTGGTTTCTAGAGCTAAAAGATATAGAAGCTCTGCGGAGATGCCTTGACACAGATTTCAGAGCAGTATTTAACATGTTTTCACTCAGATTTAAAACACTGCCATCATGCTGGCAGTCCGTGCCCGCCACGATCTTGCTGTCCCGGGCAGGCACAGATGTCGCTCTACTCTCGCTGTGTGAATTGGGATTAGAGTTCTGTAAAATTTTTGTTAGCATTGAGAGAGTTAATGGCTTTTCCCCGCCCCTTTTCAGGTGCTGGTTGAGTTGCTAATCAGTCTCCCTATTTAGTTGGGCTGTGGTTCCACCTCCTTGCCAAAGCGTTGAGGTTATTCCTGGCTAGTAACCAGTGAAGGTGATCTCATCTGGATATTCGTGTACCGAACTGCCTGCCATCGGTGACTGCATTTGATTTCAGACCGGCTCCCGGCACAGGTATTGGCGGACGGGTGAGTCTACCATACTAAAGATGGCAGCCCGCATGTGTTCGCTGGCGAACTGACCATCACTGCTGGTTGGTTCATTGCGGCGAAGTCCAGATCCATGTACACGGGTTAAAGGGTGAATACCAGTAAACCGCCAGGACAACGCCTTAGATTTAACCCAAAGTCAAACTGGTTAGTTGGCACAGTGGGGCCACACCCACTGTCCATAACAGCTACCCTCTGGATTATAAAACACACATTCATTTATATTGCTATTTTTCACAAAACAAAAACGTAAACTGTCTTGATATACTCTGACGCAGATTTTAGACTAGTATAACATGGTACTGACTAGTACAGACTAGTATACCCTCTGTACTGTAAACCATGCACTGCACACTTGTATTGCAATTTTTTTGCAAAACCAAAAAATCCTTGAACTGTCTGGAGATGCTCTGACACTGATTTTCACTGAGTATTAAAACGCTACTCTCTCTAGTTTGTAAAAACAGGCATTGTGCACATATATTTCTATTTTCCCAGGAAAAAAAAAAACTGTCTGGAGATGCTTTGTCCCAGATTTCAGACAATGATTTCAAGAGTTTTTTTACTGCGATTTAAAACGCTTTCCTCTGAATGATAAAATAGGTGTTGTATTGAATCACTCAAAACGAGACAATTGTTGCTGTCGGCACTACTCCATAATCTGCTTACTGGACACTGTGGCTCAATGAGTGGGGAAAATCTGTGGTGCTTAATGGAAAAAGTAAAAAAAAAAAATATATAGGAATAACATACCACGGCGCTCACTGATCTTATAAATCCCATTTATTAGTTCAAAGGTGCACCAAACATCTGGGACGGTGCCATCTGCTATTCTGTCCCACATGTACAATGCACCTTTGAACTAATAAATGTTGTATAAAGCTATTCCCTCCACCAACACATTAGGGGGAAAAAAAGCTGTAGCAGCTATGCGGCACACCCAGCCTCAGCTCCTCACTTCTCTCTTTCCCTGTTCTAAACAATTATTCTTCTTTCTAGCCTTTCCCTTCATTGTTCCTGACACTAGAATAAAGGCTTGATTGCGACTGCACACTGTCCCTTAAATCCTTTTCTGGCAGACACTGCAAGACCCATCCACCCTTATTCCCAGCCCAACACAAAATGATGTTCTAGTCTTTCTACAAGGGCACCTCCCTGCCTGCTACAGGCCGACAGACATCCTGGATAAGCCATTCAGGGCAATCCCTCCACCCACTTCCCCTCAGGGTCATGTGAGCAGCATTAGGGCTTATGCACACGGCCATTGCCCCGCCGTTGCTGTATTGCGGCCCGCAATACACGGGGACCCGACCGTGTGCAACCTGCATGCAGACCCATTTACTTGAATGGGTCCAGAAATGCGTTGCGGAAGCACTCCATTTCTCCGTACCAAAAAAATATAGTGCATGTACTTATTTTTTGCGGTGTGGACCGTCTGATGCGGATCTCGGACCCCATTCAAGTGAATGGGTCCGCGATACGCATATCCCGCGGTCGGTGCCATGCATTGCGGACCGCAATTTGCGGTCCGCAGCACGGGCATGGAGCCCTTACGTTCGTGGGCATGAGCCTTTATTCTTACTCCACTGTGCTTTTTGTCACCGATATGTGCAGTTAAATGGTGCTGTGTGCTGTTTTACTTGATTTGTTCAAGGTAGAAAACCTGAAAAGCTTTGTGCTTGTCTGGTGAAGAAAAACTGATTCGCTCATCTCTAGTGTCCACCATTGGTCCCCATGCAACCTAACAGAGCTTGAGATCGTCTGCAGAAAATAATGGCAGAAAATCCTCAAATCCAGGTGTGCAAATCTTGTTGCATCATACTAGAGGTGGGCGACGAATCCGTTGAATCTTGCTGGATTCGTGGACTCTAATCCCGACGTTCGATAACGGGATTTATGGTTGACGAATCCCATTATCGAATGACTTTTAAATCAGCGCATCTTTACCTTACAATGAAGCTCCAATAACAGGCAGAGCGGGTGGTGGCGTAACATCACTTACGTAATGCGCCTGCTCCATTCATAAAGTGTCTGGAGCAGGCGCGTCACGTGAGTGAGCTCTGCCTGTTACTGGAGCTTCATTGTAAGCTAATAAAGATGCGCTGAACCTAAAGTTAAAGTTACTGCCAGGCCTGTTATGGGAGGGGGATTTGTAGATGGCACATACAGTATAAGATGCTATATAGTGTCATCCACAGATCCCCCCCCCCTCCCCATAACAGGGTCATCCACAGATCCCCCCCCTCCCCATAACAGGGTCATCCACAGTTCCCCCCCCCCCCTCCCCATAACAGGGTCATCCACAGATCCCCCCCCTCCCCATAACAGGGTCATCCACAGATCCCCCCCCTCCCCATAACAGGGTCATCCACAGATCCCCCCCCTCCCCATAACAGGGTCATCCACAGATCCCCCCCCTCCCCATAACAGGGTCATCCACAGATCCCCCCCCTCCCCATAACAGGGTCATCCACAGATCCCCCCCCTCCCCATAACAGGGTCATCCACAGATCCCCCCCTCCCCATAGCAGGGTCATCCACAGATCCCCCCCCTCCCCATAACAGGGTCATCCACAGATCCCCCCTCCTCCCCATAACAGGGTCATCCACAGATCCCCCCCCTCCCCATAACAGGGTCATCCACAGATCCCCCCCCTCCCCATAACAGGGTCATCCACAGATCCCCCCCCTCCCCATAACAGGGTCATCCACAGATCCCCCCCCTCCCCATAACAGGGTCATCCACAGATCCCCCCCCCCCCGCCATAACAGGGTCATCCACAGATCCCCCCCCCCTCCCCATAACAGGGTCATCCACAGACCCCCCCCCCCCTCCCCATAACAGGGTCATCCACAGACCCCCCCCCCTCCCCATAACAGGGTCATCCACAGATCCCCCCCCTCCCCATAACAGGGTCATCCACAGATCCCTCTCTCCTTCTGTACCAGTTTGTAACTCATCTTGTTTATGATTAGTACAATTGTCTGTGTTATGTATGTGCACCGCTTATCATATGTACAGCGCTATGGAATGAATGGCGCTTAAATAATAAATAATAATAATAATAATAATCTACAGATCCCCCTCCCCATAACAGCGCCATCCACAGATCCCCCTCCCCATAACAGCGCCATCCACAGATCCCCCATAATAGTGTGTCATCCACAGATCACTTTGTTTCTTACACCGTTCACACAATTCTTATGTACAGGATTCGATATATTCGAGAACCTTTTCGGATTGGAAGGGGGAGAAAGGGGTTGAATAATTGTGTCAATTAAATAATTTAGTTTTTTGTTTTCAATAAATTATAAAAGATTTATAACATTCTGTTTTCACTTTATCATTATGGGGGATCGAGTGCAGAATGATGGGGAAAATATTTAACTTTTTTTTATTTTAGCAAAATGACATAGTAACATAGAAAAAAGACATTTGTCCATCCAGTTTGGTCTGTTATCCTGAAAGTTGATCCAGAGGAAAGCCGAAAAAAAAAAAAATAATAATAATGAGTTAGAAGCCAATTTTCCTAAATTTAGGGGGAAAATTCCTTCCTGACTCCAATCAGGCAATCAGAATAACTTCCTGGATCAACGATCCCTCTCTAGTAGCTATAGCCTATAATATTACTCTCCAGAAATACATCCAGGCCCCTCTTGAATTCCTTTATTGTACTCACCATCACCACCTCCTCAGGCAGAGTTCCATAGTCTCACTGCTCTTACCGTAAAGAATCCTCATCTATGTTTGTGTACAAACCTTTGACCTCATGCACACGACCGTTTTTTTCGCGTCCGCATCTGAGCCGCAGTTTTTGGGGCTCGGGTGCGGACCCATTCACTTCAATGGGGCCGCAAAAGATGCAGACAGCACTCCGTCTGCTGGCCGCATCCGTTGCACCGTTCCATGGCCCCGCAAAAATAAATATAACATGTCCTATTCTTGTCCGTTTTGCAGACAAGAATAGGCATTTCTACAATGAGCCGCTCGTTCCGGTCCACAAATTGCGGAAGGCCACAAAAAACTGAACAGTCGTGTGCATGAGGCCTTTCCTACATACGCAGAGGATGTCCCCTTGTCACAGTCCTGGGGATAAATAGATGATGGGAGAGATCTCTATACTGACCTCTGATATATTTATACAGTTATTAGATCTCCCTTCAGTCGTCTTTTTTCTAAAGTGAATAACCCTAATGTTGATAATCTTTCAGGGTACTGTAGCCCACTCATTCCAGTTATTACTTTAGTTGCCCTCCTCTGAACCCTCTCCAGCTCTGCTATGTCTGCCTTGTTCACATGACGCAACATAAAATGTGAAAAAAGTCTGAAGATTTTCCAAATGTACTTTATATGTAGCAATTAATAGGAAATCTATTTAAAGTGAATGGGCACTCTGATAGATGGAGTCACATACAGAATTAATACCAAATTTTATCCAATTTATTAGTACAATAAAACACTATAAGTATAAAATCCTAGCATAGATTACCATATAAAATATCAAATAAAATATAAAAACTTAGAATATTAGCATTGTATGGTACAGTAATATACTAACTAATGTTGGCTGATGTTAATCCGACAGATAATATCGTCACAATTGTTCAAATGGGCTTATCAATGTTCACATGGAAAAAAGGAAGAAAAAAAAAAAAAAGGAAGAAAAAAAGAGAGAGTCCACAAGTTCCTCAATGTAAATGTGAATGGAGATTATTATACAAATTCACAGTAATCTTTGCAGAAAAAATGATGCTGGTAGCAATTGATATTGTTATTCTCAATATACGATGGTATATGTTGGTGATACCGCACTCGGACGGTTTCTATATAGATCTTTCCCAAAGAAAAAGGATTTTTTTGGTAGATAACAGCAAGCAGTGCTTACACAAATTTTGCTCTGCTCTCGGTATGGACAGCTATTACTCACAGTTAGCAGCTTCGGTTCGTGGCGTCCCACGAGCTGTCCTTATGCGGTGAGGTTGCTTCCTTATTGAAGATTTTTCATACGGTTGGTATACCGAATCTTTGTTCTTTCTATTGGAACACGGCTGTGTGGAGCTGTAACACACGCGGTCTCGCTATTTGAGCTGACTTCCTTTGGCGTTCCACGTGTCTCCAAATGTACGGAGCTTCAGTGTTTGCTGAGATACCTGCTATGGACTGGTAATTTGCAGGCTGTGGATACCGCCGGTGAATTTCTTTAGTGAAGCGCTTCACTTGTGGGCCATCTAGTCGATGTTATCCAACATATGTCCGGCTATTTGAGTCTGATGACCGAAGGTTACCGCCAGACGCGTTTCGGGGACTGTACTCGTCTCCTTCCTCAGTGGCTGTCCACTGAGGAAGGAGACGAGTACAGTCCCCGAAACGCGTCTGGCGGTAACCTTCGGTCATCAGACTCAATGATGCGTTTTGCACTCGCGTGAGAAAAAATCGCCAAACTTCTTCACAGAAGTTCGGGCTTGGGATTGATATTCTGAAGATGCTATTATTTTCCCTTATAACATGGTTATAAGGGAAAATAATAGCATTCTGAATACAGAATGCATAGTACAATAGGGCTGGAGGGGTTAAAAAAAAATTAAAAAAAAAGTTAACTCACCTTCTCCTCTTGATCGCGTAGTTCCCGTTCTCTTTACTTCTTGAATGAGCTGTGGGCTAAATGACCTGTGGTGATGTCAGATCACATGCTCCAATCACATGGTCTGTGCGGCGCATTGCTAAATGAACTGTCACTTACCAGTAGGAGGAGCTCCCGGCCGGACACAGACAACGCAGCAGCCAGCAGGTAAGTATGATGCTTCTACTATTGCTAAGTAACCATGGCAACCAGGACTGCAGTAGCGTCCTGGTTGCCATGGTTACCGATCGGAGATTTTTTTTGTTTTTAGAGATCTATTTTTTCTTTATTATAATACAAAAATTCATATCCATATTACATTTATAATATTATAAAATCCATGAGTAATTCTGATTTGTGAACATAATTGACAAAAATTTCATACAAGTATCCATAATTATGTGAATGTTAAAAATTAAGTGGAGATCTCACTTACTGAGGGAGGAGCAGGATACGCCCGGCATCCAAAACTTAATAAAACGGATGCACAAAGCATCTCATTTAGCGTAATATTATCTATAAAGGGCAGGGATCAGAGGCCCGCAGCCCAGACGGCCGCCAGGCAGCGAGCGCGCACCACGTGCGCCCTCCCCCAAACACGGGTGAGCACGATCGGCAGGATTAACACTCATGTGGCTAATCACCTAATGCTCACATAAACCGAAGCGGGCTTACAGCGATCTTTAATCGCAAACCTTTCGTAGAACAAAAACAAAAAGGGGGTCCAGCAGTCTTCTATCGCAGTGGTAGAAAACCCACTCGCATATTTGACTGCCTCATCCCCGTATGGTTGAGTTGAATTTTAATGCCCTGCTTATCCGTACCTCATCTGTGCTCACATTGGGATCTCGTATGCCAAAGGACTCGAATTGGATATCGCTCGATCCTCTTTGTTTGTACAAAATCTTCTCATAGCTTTTCACTTTCTCAACCAAACCCAGCCAGTTATTACAGTCTGGAGCGGAAGAGCAAAACCATGATCTAGAGATAAGGAGCCTAGCTAAAAACATCACCTTGCTCAACAATCAGCATTTTATAGGCTGATAATTAACCTCCGATAAATCTCCCAGGACCCATATCCTGGGGGACAAAGGAACGTCAATATTAAGTTTGCAAGCCAGGTTAGTTTGGACCAGTCTCCAATACCTGCTCACCATTGGGCAGTCCCAAAACAGATGTAAATGATCTGCCTCGGGATCACCACAACGTGGGCAGTCAGAGGGCTTTAAATCCTCTCCTATGTAACCATATGGGTGTCACATATATTTTGTGCAAAATGTTAAATTGTACGTCAGTGTGGTTAAAATTATGTGAAACCAACTTTAAGCTTTCCCCTATGTTCTCCCAGTTTGGAGGGCCTACCTCTGAAAGTAAAGAAGACCAGGATCTCGGTCCTGGAGAGAGAACATCCCCAAAAAAGTTTTTCATTAAGGGTCTATAACAATGTGATACTTTAACTCTCGTGACAATTTTCTTACAAATTAAGTCATGTAAAAACTCTGGAGTATCTATTATAAAAAAGTGACTATTCAAAGTGCTAGAGAGTGCTGACCTCAATTGAAAATATGCATACCAAGCCACCTCACCTAAGTTTACCCTTTGCTTTAGTTCCATAAGGGGCAGAATTTGTCAATCACCGACCACTTGATGTAAGTACTGAACATTTTTGGTCCTCCAATACTGGCAGCAACTTAAATCATTTAAGTTCAAGAGCTTTGAGTTATGCCATAATGGGGTGCAGATGAGTGATGCCTTAACTCCACACCAACTCCTTATGGCCAGCCAAGTCTTTGTAGCCATTCTGCAGAAAAGTGAATACCCAATCAGTTTATTTGATAAATAGTCAGACTCCAGTACGGTGAAAAAATCCGAAAAACTTGAATGTTTCACCACTTTGCTGCAAAAGTGGCTATTTTCCCAATCATTAAAAAGGCAGAGTTGGGAGGCCACAAAGTAACCCCTAAAATAGGGGAGGTTAAGACCTCCCCGATTGTAGGGCATGGAGAAATAGAGTACCTTCAGTCTCACACGCTTCCTCCCCCATAATAAATCATTAAGCATCCGCTCTATCAATCTAAAGTACTTATCTGCGATCCATACAGGCGAGTTGCACAGGACGTAAAGAAGCTGGGGCAGCACTACCATTTTTATTAATGAAATTCTGTCCGCTTTTGCAGGCAGAATTTTTTGCCATATCTTAATTTTAGCCCTCAACTTTATCAGCAAGGGGATCAGATTGAGTTGTATATATTCCTGAGGTTTGGCAGAAACTGTTATCCCCAGGTACTTTATTGAGTCAGAGATCGTTAACTGGTTGTCCCATTCGCCTCGCAACTCGTCTATAGGGAGGAGAACAGTCTTCTCCCAGTTGATCTCCAAGCCAGACGGATCGGAAAAAAGCCCAACCAGGTCCATTATGCGAGGAAGCGTGGTGTCTGTTTGATGAATAAAAACCAGGATGTCATCTGCGTAAATGGATACACAATCATGCTTCCCCATTATGCCAAAACCGACCACCCTCGGGTCCTGCCTTATACTAGCCGCTAAAGGTTCAATGTATATATTAAATAAAAGGAGGGGGAAAGGGGACAGCCTTGACGGGTGCCTCTTCCTAAATTAAAACTCTGTCGTCGTATCATTAATCCTAATCCTAGCAACTGGAGAGTTGTATAGTAGCTGAACCATCGCCATAAATCTTGGGCCAAAGCCCATTTTTTTCATCACCTCCCAGAGAAAAGTCCATTCCACCCTGTCGAAGGCTTTAGTAGCATCCAACGACAGGATGGAGCGGGGGCGCCACACTCCGGGGACTGAATATTCATAAATAGCCTGTGCAGATTATGATGGGTGCCCCTTTTTGGCATGAAGCCATTTTGATCTGGATGGATAATGGTGGATATAACCCGCGAAAGCCTCCTCGCCAGAACTTTTGATAATAACTTGGCATCAGTGTTTAATAAGGAGATTGGTCTATAGGAGCTCAATTCTACCGGATATTTATCTTTTTTTGGAATCAAAACAATGAGAGCCTCCATCATGGAGCATGGCAATCCCCCTCCCTGTACTGCTTGGGAGAAAACCTCTAACATCTGAGGGAGAATCACATCGCTATACTTGCGATAAACCTCATATGGAAGGCCATCTAGGCCTGGCGAGGAGTTCCCCGGGATGGACCCCAAGGCCTCCTGCAGCTCCGAGAGAGACAACTCCCCTTCCAGATATTCTATTTGAGCTTCGTTTAAAATAGAGTGGAATATTCTCCAAGAACCGCATCGCCAGTTCAGATGACACACCAGGTGAGGATCTATATGTCTGAGCAAAATATTGTAGAAAGGTATCCCTGATTCCTTCTGAATCTGTTATAATTTCCCCCTCTGCATTACGGATCGAAATAATACATTGTTTTTTCTTATCTTGTTGTGCAATTATTCTGGCTAAAAGCTTGCCAGGGCGTCCAGATTCCGAAAAATATTTAAGCCCCTTAAAGAATACTCTGTGGTTTGCTTTCTCTATTACATATTTCTCCAAAGAGCAACTAGCCTTCTTCATCTCTTCCCTGTTATACTCAGTGGGTTGACTGGTAAATCGCTCAGTTGTAGAAGCAGCAATCTTGACCAATTCCTCCTCTTTTTTTCTTAAATGTTCTCTTTGCTGCAGCAATCTCACTTATAAAAAAAACCCTCAAGTATGCTTTCACAGCATCCCATACTATGTTGATAACATTAGCAGAGGGGAGATTCACCTCCCAAAAGGAGGATATCAATAATTTATTAGTCTGATTATTGTCCATAATAGTAAGCCAATAAGGAGTCAGCTTAAATCCTAGCCCCCTACTATCCTTGTTCTCCCCGAACCTCAACCAATACGGGTGAATGGTCCGAAACTGTTCTTACTCCATATCGTATCTTCCGGATATTACTCAAGTTGCTCTCATTGATAAATGCTAGATCGATCCTCGACATTGCTCTGCCGCCCCTACTAACACAAGAGTATACTCTTTTTCCTCTGCCAAGATGTTCCCATATATCCACCACTCCTACCTCCAAACAGAACTGGGGCAGCGGGGAATTACAAGAATTCCTCCCCCGTTCTGCATCTGATGTAAATCCTATCCTTATTAGAGTCCATAACTGCATTAAAATCCCCCATCAAAATTAACCGACATTCTGGTCTCTTTTCAGGGAAAAGCATTAGCTGGATCAGTGGGTGCATTGATAATGGCGGGGGTATGTAAAAGAAAGCGAGGATATAGCTGTAGCCATACAGCTTACCATGCAAAAAAATGAATCTGCCCTGATCATCTACAGTGGGATGCGAAAGTTTGGGCAACCTTGTTAATCGTCATGATTTTCCTGTATAAATCGTTGGTGGTTACGATAAAAAATGCCAGTTAAATATATCATATAGGAGACACACACAGTGATATTTGAGAAGTGAAATGAAGTTTATTGGATTTACAGAAAGTGTGCTATAATTGTTTAAGCAAAATTAGGCAGGAGCATAAATTTGGGCACTGTTGTCATTTTATTGATTCCAAAACCTTTAGAACTAATTATTGGAACTCAAATTAGCTTGGTAAGCTCAGTGACCCCTGACCTACATACACACGTGAATCCAATTATGAGAAAGAGTATTTAAGGGGGTCAATTGTAAGTTTCCCTCCTCTTTTAATTTTCTCTGAAGAGTAGCAACATGGGGGTCTCAAAACAACTCTCAAATGACCTGAAGACAAAGATTGTTCACCATCATGGTTTAGGGGAAGGATGCAGAAAGCTGTCTTAGAGATTTCCGCTGTTTCCATAGTTAGGAACATATTGAGGAAATGGAAGACCACAGGCTCAGTTCAAGTTAAGGCTCGAAGTGGCAGACCAAGAAAAAATCTCGGATAGACAGAAGTGACGAATGGTGAGAACAGTCAGAGTCAACCCACAGACCAGCACCAAAGACCTACAACATCATCTTGCTGCAGATGGAGTCACTGTGCATCGTTCAACCACTCGGCGCACTTTACACAAGGAGATGCTGTATGTGAGAGTGATGCAGAGGAAGCCTTTTCTCCGCCCACAGCAGAAAAAGTGCCGCTTGAGGTGGGCTAAAGCACATTTGGACAAGCCAGCTTCATTTTGGAATATGGTGCTGTGGACTGATGAAACTAAAATTGAGTTATTTGGCCATAACAAGGGGTGTTATGCATGGAGGAAAAAGAACACAGCATTCCAAGAAAAACACCTGCTACCTTCAGTAAAATATGGTGGTGGTTCCATCATGCTGTGGGGCTGTGTGGCCAGTGCAGGGACTGGGAATCTTGTCAAAGTTGAGGGACGCATGTATTCCACTCAGTATCAGCAGATTCTGGAGACCAATGTCCAGGAATCGGTGACAAAGCTGAAGCTGCGCCGGGGCTGGATCTTTCAACAAGACAACGACCCTAAACACTGCTCAAAATCCACTAAGGCATTTATGCAGAGGAACAAGTACAACGTTCTGGAATGGCCATATCAGTCCCCAGACCTGAATATAATGAAAAATCTGTGGTGTGACTTAAAGAGAGCTGTCCATGCTCTGAAGCCATCAAGCCTGAATGAACTAAAGACGTTTTGTAAAGAGGAATGGTCTAAAATACCTTCAACCAGAATCCAGACTCTCATTGGAACCTGCAGGAAGCGTTTAGAGGCTGTAATTTCTGCAAAAGGAGGATCTACTAAATATTGATTTCATTTATTTTTTGTGGTGTCCAAATTTATGCACCTGCCTAATTTTGTTTAAACAATTATAGCACACTTTCTGTAAATCCAATAAACTTCATTTCACTTCTCAAATATCACTGTGTGTGTCTCCTATATGATATATTTAACTGACATTTTTTATCGTAACAACCAACTATTTATACAGGAAAATCATGACGATTAACAAGGTTGCCCAAACTTTCGCATCCCACTGTATATAGGATTTTATAAGGGTGAAGTCTACAGAATTATGAATCAGAACTGAGAGGCCCCTAGAGGAGCCACTAAAGGTGGAATGATAAGATTGAGAATGCCATCCCGTTGTCAGACGGGACAAGGTTTCTTTAGTAAGATGGGTTTCTACTATACAGATAATTGCTGGAAGGTATCTTTTTAATGCATCCATAATAGCTTGCCTTTTAACCCTTTTCCCGAGCCCTCTGACATTCCAAGATACAATTCTAATGGACATCAATCACAACAAAAGAAAAAAACACAGGCAAAAAAAAAAAAAAAAGAACCCCCCCCCAATACCTGCAAGGTGGGTTCCCTGCCCCCCCCCCCTCTCTCCATTGATCCGCCTGATCTAGTCAGCGAACCTCTAACCTCCGGCCGTTCTCCCCCATCCCAGCCCTACCTCCCATCCATCCCTTGAGTCGTAGTGGTGCACAATTCAAATGCTCATTTGGTCCATCCAATCTAACGCTTGCTGTGGTGTCTGAAAAAAAAGGGAAGTCCTGTTATGGATCACTCTTAGTTTCGCTGGATACTGTAAGGAATATTTAATCTCCTTCAACGCCAAGCGTTTCTCTCTCTATGAAATTTCTTCTTTTTTCCTGGGTCTGCTGCGCAAAATCAGGAAAGAGCAATTTAGTACCCTGATATTCAATGGGTGTACATTCTCTTGCTCTTCGCAATATCATGTCTCTGTCAACGGACAATAATAATTTCATTAAAATTGCACGCGGCGGCCTCCCTGGAAAAGGGTTTCCCTCCTGGGATTCGGTGGGCTCTTTCTATTTGAAACATAGATGAGAAATTATCGCTACCAAGGTTATGCATGACCACATCTTTGAGTTGTTCCTCTAGAGGTCGGCCTTCAACTCCTTCTGGGAAACCAATTATGCGAATGTTGTTTCGCCTTGACCTATTCTCAAGGTCATCTAGCTTATTTTGAAGTGCTTGATTTTCTGAAGCGAGAAGCAGAGTTTTAGATTTTAACATGTCAATATCGGTTTGAAAAGAGTCAACTGTTTTTTCCACATTGAGGACTCTGTCACGGATCTTTACCAAGTCTTCTCTTATTAGAGAAATGTCGCTCTGCACTGACCCTAATTGAGTGGACATCCCTTGCACTAAAGTGCTGTTATTTTCCACGGCGCAAAGGATTTTATCCAAGACAGAGGGGTCATATTCAGTTCGCATTTGTGCAGAGAGACCTTCCTCTCCTGCCTTCTGGTCTGCGTCCACTGATCCATCCTCTGAAGGTTCATCAATTTGGGGAGTTTTAGCAAGTTTCTTCAAGTTAGCAGAGAGTTTAGTTTTAACTGGATTCTTTTCGTTTAGGAAGGGCGATTTCAAGAACTTATCAATTTTGTTCTCTGGAGTCTTAGACCCCAACTTAGTTACAGAGGAGTCAACTGACCGTCGCTTTGGGGCCATTCTCTTCCCTTTTTTTCCCCCGTTTTTTTTTCTTCTCCCCTTCCCTCCCCCTTTCCTTTCCCCCTTTTTTTCCCCCTCTACTCTCCTTCCCTCACCCTTTCCTTCCTTTTTTTTTATTTATGCTCTCCTTTATAACTCCTTTTACTTTTTCTCCCCTTCTATTCTTCCTTTTGGCCCTTTCCTCTCCTCTCCCTTTTTTTTTTTTTTTTTTTTTCTCTCCCCACCCCTCTATCCCCCCCTCGCCAACACCGCAAAGAAAACCCACCGCAGACCAGCTGAGAAGGGACGTCAGGCGGAACAGCAATACAGCCGGATCTGGGCGCAGAACAAGAGAACGAAGCCAGCAGTGGAGAAGGGAGGCAGGAGATCCCAGGGGCGATCCACGACCAAAGGCAGAGACGGGACACACGGTAGCCGCTGCAACAGCAGCCAGGCTTCCACCAGCAGTGAGTGAAGCACTCCAGCGGCCGGACCAGGTACAGCGCAGCGTCGCAGCTCAGGGCATCAGCTGTTGGGCGTCAGCTGTTCGGATGGAGCCGGAAGCTTGGAGGATGGAGGCCAGCAAGGGGGGAGATTGAGACGCGATGTATTCACGTCATCATGCCGCCGTGGCCACCAATGTTATTAATGCAATAGAGGGGGGGGGGGGGGAGGCCGCACACTGGCCACCAATGTTATTCAAACTGGGGAGGGGGGGGGTCTGCCCCCTGCTGCCTGGCAGCTCTGATCTCTTACAGGGGGCTATGATACGCACAATTAACCCCTTCAGGTGCGGCACCAGAGGGGTTAATTGTGCTGATCACGGCCCCCTGTAAGAGATCGGGTGCTGCCAGACAGCAGGGGGCAGTCATGTACACAATTTGTAGTATATTCTAACTAGAAGCATCCCCATCACCATGGGAACGCCTCTGTGTTAGAATATACTGTCGGATATGAGTTTTCACGATGTAACTCATATCCGACAGTATATTCTAACATGGAGGCGTTCCCATAGTGATGGGGACGCTTCAAGTTAAAATATACCATCGGATTGGAGAAAACTCTGATCCGATGGTATAAAAGGGACTCCAGACTTTACATTGAAAGTCAATGGTGTGTCAAACGGATCCGTCCCCATTGACTTGCATTGTAATTCAGGACGGATCCGTTTGGCTCCGCACGGCCAGGCGGACACCATGTCCGTGGATCCTCCAAAAATCAAGGAAGACCCACGGACGAAAAAACGGTCACGGACCAACGGAACCCCGTTTTGCGGACAGTGAAAAAAAAATGTGTGCATGAGGCCTTAAGGCTCTATTCACATGTCCGTGTGTGTTGCGGACCCGCAAATTGCGGATCCGTAACACACCCGCCCGGCACCCCTATAGAAATGCCTATTCATGTCCGCAGCTGCGGACAAGAATAGGACATGTTCTATCTTTTCGGGGCTGCGCTCCACAAATGCAGATGCGGACAGCATATATTCCGTTCCCACAGAAAATAAATGGGTCCGCACCTGTTCCGCAAAATTGCGGAACGGATATGGACCCATTTGCAGACGTGTGAATGGAGCCTTACAAACTATTAGAGACATCCTGACAAGGCCTATTTTTGCTAATCTGACAGTCACTATGTGGAATGCCATAATCATCATTGCGTGGATCTAGAAAAGAGTCACAGCTAGGGCTTATGCTCCACGACCGTTGCCTGTCTTGCGGTCTGCCATTTGCAAATTCGCAAAACACAGATACCAGCCATGTGTGGCCATTTTGTAGAACAAAACACAGATACCAGCCATGTGTGGCCATTTTGTAGAACGAAATATCCTTGTTTGTAATGCGGGGACAAGAATAGGACATGTTTTTGCGTATGCCATGGAACCTACATACACAATGTGCTGTCCGCATCTTTTGCGACCCCACTGAAGTGAACGGGTCCACATCCTACCCGCAAAAATTCAGATCAGATGCTGACAAAAAATATGTTCACGTGCATGCGCCCTTATTCGTGATCTCCTTCTACTATTCCTCATCAGCACGTAGGTGTGAAGAGCAACTCTTTTTTTTCAGGTCCCAGCTGTCATAATCAAAAGGGTTTCCTTGGAATAGGTCATCAGTATCTGATCCAGGAGGGGTCGCAACATTCAAGACCCCCGAGGATCAGCTGTTTGAGAAGGCAGCAGCGCTCACAGTAGTGCCACAGTCTTCTCTATGGTCACCAAGTACATACAGTGTTGTCCATTTGATAGCTGCCTTGCTTGGTATCATGTTCAGACTCATTTAATTCAGTGGGGCTGAGCTGCACTTAGTCCAAATGACCGATGAACGTATCATCAATGGCCTAACAAAAGCTGCGAGAAGGCTGCTATGCTACTGCAAGCAAGGATGCCTTCTCAAACAGCTGATTTGTGGGGGTCCAGAGAACAGGTCATTAGTAAAAACATCTCAGAAAACTCCTTTAAAAAGTAGGTTCTCAGAAACCACTAAGGCCTCTTTCACACGGGCATCAGTTTTTTTGCCCGGATAAGAGCCGGGTGCGTTGCGGGAAAATGCACGATTTTTCCGCGCGAGTGCAAAACATTGCCATGCGTTGCACTCGCGTGAGAAAAATCGCGCATGTTTGGTACCCAAACCCAAACTTCTTCACAGAAGTTCGGGCTTGGGATTGATGTTCTGAAGATTGTATTATTTTCCCTTATAACATGGTAAAACAGCGCTAGAAGGGTTAAAAAAAAATAAAAACATTTTTTAACTCACCATAGTCCACTTGATCGCGAAGCCGGCATCTCCTTGTGTCTCCTCTGCGCTGAACAGGACCTGGGGTGAGCTGCTGCTTTAAATACCGGTTAAGGACCTTTGATGACGTCACTCCGGTTATCACATGGTACGTCACATGATCTTTTACCATAGTGATTCACCATGGTAAAAGACCATGTGATGACCGGAGTGACGTCATCAAAGGTCCTTAACCAGTATTTAAAGCAGCAGCTCACCCCAGGTCCTGTTCAGCGCAGAGGAGACACAAGGAGATGCCGGCTTCGCGATCAAGTGGACTAAGGTGAGTTAAAAAATGTTTTCTTTTTAACCCTTCTAGCGCTGTTTTACTATGCATTCTGTATTCAGAATGCTATTATTTTCCCTTATAACCATGTTATAAGGGAAAATAATAATGATCGGGTCTCCATCCCGATCGTCTCCTAGCAACCGTGCGTGAAAATCACACCGCATCCGTACTTGCTTGCGGATGCTATGCGATTTTCACGCTTTCCATTCACTTCTATGGGGCCTGCGTCGCGTGAAAATCGGACAATATAGAGCATGCTGCGATTTTCACTCAACGCACAAGTGATGCGTGAAAATCACCGCTCATGTGCACAGCCCCATAGAAATGAAAGGGTCAGGATTCAGTGCGGGTGCAATGCGTTCACCGCACGCATCGCACCCGCATGGAAAACTCGCCCGTGTGAAAGGGGCCTAAGGGTCCATTCACATGTCTGTAAGTGTTTTGTAGATCCACAAAACACGGACACCGGCCATGTGCGTTCCGCATTTTGCACTAATAGAATAGAACATGTTCTATTTTTTTCGGTAATGTGCGGCCTCATAGAAATTAATTGCGGACGTGTGAATGGAGCCTTAGTTTTAGCTCATGAGTGATACTGCTGAAGTCAGCATCTGTCGCTATTTTATGCTGCCATCAGTGACGTGGGCATAAAATTGATGAAAGGTTCCCTTCAACACCAAAAGTGCTTCTGAACCGTCATCCCAGGAAGAGTTATATACTGTTAGAACTGGAGCAATTACACACTCGCATCTTTGCTATACCTTGCCCAGTAATCAATCCAAACCCCCTGCAAATATCGAATTGCCTTTATTACGTCCCCTTACAACGCCTCCATTTTTCTCTAGTTGGATCAGAAATGTTACCGAATTTGTTTGAGCCCCTTTCAGCAAAATGATTCGTGTGCTAGTTAAACCCCATAACTGTTCAGCGCCTGAGCACTAGGGGAAGAAGTCCTGTGTGTGAAAGTGATGAGAAGCTACCAGAGGCCGTACTGTTTCCGCCGTTCTGACGAGCCTCGTGACCCGCAGCTGGCCGTCGCTTCCGCCACGCCTTAGTACTCGGTTGTGACTAAATCCCATGACTGGGAGGGACCTGGTCCTCCCCAGTCATGGGATTTAGCCGGCTCTGCAGCAGCTGTCTATTTCCCATGACTGGTAAGGACCTTTTGGCCCCCTAGTGGTGAGGTCCTCCCCAGTCATGGGATTTAGCCGGCTCTGCAGCAGCTGTCTATTTCCCATGACTGGTAAGGACCTTTTGGCCCCCTAGTGGTGAGGTCCTCCCCAGTCATGGGATTTAGCCGGCTCTGCAGCAGCTGTCTATTTCCCATAACTGGTAAGGACCTTTTTGCCCCCTGGTGGTGAGGTCCTGCATAGATACAGTATTTAGCCATGTCACAGTGAATTGGCTATTTCCCATGACTCAGAAGGACCTGGTCCTCACTAATGGCCAGCTCTATAGCAGCCGTCTATTTCCTATAATCTTCAGGGACCATTTATTCTCCTATTGTCCTGGACCTGATCTATCATAGTATTTAGCTTCACAGTGAATTAGCTAAATCCCATTCTCTCCACAAGAACCATTCTGGTAAAGCTTCGGTGACATTATTATTATTTATTTTATTTTTTTCACTTTGTAGCATTGACTAAAGTAACACAGGTGAACGGTGGATAATAAAGTCTTTATAGTTATTTCCTATTTCCCAGACTCCAGGAGGACCTTTTCTATCTATTACATACTGAGAAGGTGTCATGTAGGAGAGGTCCCTCTGAGTCATGGGATTTAGCCAGCTCCTATAGAAATGACTATTTCCCAGACTCCAGAAGGACCATCTCCATCTATTATATACTGAGAAGGTGACATATAGGAGAGGTCCCTCTGAGTCATGGGATTTAGCCAGCTCATATAGAAATGACTATTTCCCAGACTCCAGAAGGACCTTTATTATCTATTACATACTGAGAAGGTGACATGTAGGAGAGGTCCCTCTGAGTCATGGGATTTAGCCAGCTCCTATAGAAATGACTATTTCCCAGACTCCAGAAGGACCTTCTCTATCTATTACATACTGAGAAGGAGTCATGTAGGAGAGGTCCCTCTGAGTGATGGGATACAGCCAGATTACATAGAAGTGACTATATCCTGGACTCCAGAAGGACCTTTTCCCGTTTCATTGTTTTATGGGAGGTTAGGCCGGGATTCCTCTGACACATTAGGCTATTTTCACACTAGCGCTGTTTAAATCCGGCGTTCAATTCCGACACCGGAACTGCCTGCCGGATCCGGAAAAACGTGTGAAAACGGATTACATTAGAATCCTTTTTTTTTTTTCGGTTTAACATGCAAAAGCCGGATCCGGTTTGACTGAACACACGGATCCGGTGTTAATGCAATTCAATGGGAAAAAGGCCTGATCCGGCGTTCAGTTAAAGTGTTCAGGATTTTTGGCCGGAGGAAAAAAAACAACATGCTACGGTTTTCTGAAAAGCCTGATCAGTCAAACAGACTGAACTGAAGACGTCCTGAACGGATTGCTCTCTATTCAGAATGTATGGGGTTAAAACTGATCAGTTCTTTTCCGGATTTGAGCCCCTAGGACGGAACTCAGCGCCGGAAAAGAAAAACGCTAGTGTGAAAGTACCCTTAGCAGCACATCCATCCATCTATGATACACTTTATGAACTCAGTGTTTGTTTCTTCTAACAAATATTTAAAAACCAAACCGAGCTTCTGCAGGACATGTGAAATGTGGTCAACCTTGTAGTATCCTTAGACTAGACGCCATCTACGATGCTGTGTCCTGCAGCCGCTCTTCAATAGACTTCTATGGGATAGATTGCTCTCCCAGAGAAGCCCATGGTAGAGCGACTCCATAGTACGCCGCACACTTGTATAAACGGGAAAACACCTTTTAAATTTACTATTTCTAGGCGTCCAATGCAAACGAATTAGGCAGAATGTGTATTTATCTTAGGCTAGTTTCACACTTGCGGCAGGACGGATCCGACAGGCTGTTCACCATGTCGGATCCGTCCTGCGGCTATTTCGCCGTGCCCGCGGACCGCCGCTCCGTCCCCATTGACTACAATGAAGACGGGGGCGGAGCTCCGGCGCAGCACGGCGGTGCATGGAGAAAGCCGCCGGACTAAAAAGCCTGACATGCAGTAATTTTAGTCCGGCGGCCTTTCTCCGTGCAGCGCCGTAGCTCCGCCCCCGTCTTCATTGTAGTCAATGGGGACGGAGCGGCGGTCCGCGGGCACGGCGAAATAGCCGCAGGACGGATCCGACATGGTGAACAGCCTGTCGGATCCGTCCTGCCGCAAGTGTGAAAGTACCCTAAGACAGATATATTTATGTAATGCCAGCGTACTACTGCTCCCAGCAGACATAGTATCCCTGTTAACTTCCATACATGCTGTCTGTTCACTGCTCCTCCATGCTGGGACACACATGCACAGTGTCTGCCCATGGGGTGGCGTGTGCTCCCTTCCTGATGTTTATAAGGAAAGTTCTAATAAGAGGGAGAAATTCTATTTATCTGTGTATCTGACCCCGGCTTGTGTTTCTGTTCTGTGACCTATAATCCCTGTTCTGATATCCCGCTCCTGACCCGCCTGCACCTATGCTACCTTGGCCTGTAGTCAGTCACTGCTCCTGACCCGCTGCACCTATGCTACCTTGGCCTGTAGTCAGTCACTGCTCCTGACCCGCCTGCACCTATGCTGCCTTGGCCTGTAGTCAGACACTGCTCCTGACCCGCTGCACCTATGCTACCTTGGCCTGTAGTCAGACACTGCTCCTGACCCGCCTGCACCTATGCTACCTTGGCCTGTAGTCAGTCACTGCTCCTGACCCGCTGCACCTATGCTACCTTGGCCTGTAGTCAGTCCCAGCTCCTGCCCGACCCTTTGAGACGTGTTTTATAGACTCTATTCTGCCTGCTCAGCCGTCACCTACTCCAGGTTAGGTGCTACAACCCGCAGTATGTTAGTTTAGGCAGTTCATTACAATTTACCTAGTTGTCATACTAAATTTCCATTGAATACCATTGATATGGCCTACACTCGCTCACATCTGCGTTTGGAGCCTCTGTTGCAGATTCTGTCTAAAGACTAGGGATCGACCGATATTGATTTTTTAGGGCCGATACCGACAATTTGTGAACTTTCAGGCCAATAATTTATACCGATATTCTGTGAATTTTCATTTTTGAGAAAAAAAATTCCTACACAAATCTGCTGAAAATGAATGTTTATTGTTAACGTGTATTTCATTTTTTTCATTCATACTTAATATTACAATTTTTTTTTTTGTTTCGTTTTTTTACTAACTATTAGCCCCTTAGGGACTAGAACCCTTGTCCTATTCACCCTGATGGATCTCTATCAGGGTGAATAGGAGCTCACACTGTCCCTGTGCACAGCAGCAGGGAGCTTACCATGGCAGCCATGGCTTCAGTAGCGTCCTGGCTGCCATGGTAACCGATCGGAGCCCCAGCATTACACTGCTGGGGCTCCGATTGGAGGAGGGGACCCTGTGGCCATGACCACCTATGAATAATACCGGGGGGGGGCGCACTGTGCCGCCAATGAAGCTTATTCTCTCATTTATTCATATACAGGAGGCGGGAGCTGGCTGCAGAATCACATAGCCGGCTCCCGACCTCTATGACCTGTGCTGCGATCCGCGGCACCTGAGGTATTAACTACCGCAGATCGCAGCTACAGCTCATAGAGGTCGGGAGCCGGCTATGTGATTCTGCAGCTCCCGCCTCCTGTATATGAATAAATGAGAGATTTATCTTCATTGGTGGCGCAGTGGCCACAGCCCTTCCCCTTCTCTTGTCCCCTGTCCTCCCATTGGCAGCAGCAGCACAGGGGGAGGAGACACTGCTTCCTTCTCCCCTGTGCTGCTGAGGGAACACGGAGAGCAGCGCGATCTGTGTTCCCCATACGTTATCGGAATATCGGCAAAATAGATGCCGATATAACAGTCAAAATCCTGAATATCAGTAAAACCGATAATCGGTCGATTCCTACTAAAGACTAGACAAAAAAGCCTTGTATGCAGCACTTTTTTGGTCTGGTAAAAAGACGGATCCATCATAGTAAGTGCGGTCTGTTCAGCTTCTTCCCTGTCAGTTAGCCCTGGTTCACATAAAATTTTCACCATATATTTAACGTACACACAAAAGCTGTATATACATTAACAGATGCCGCACACAGACTCCATACTGTGGCATCTGTCACCATTTCTTTTTGTAAAAAAATTTAGCCTACATGTTTTTTGTTGGACTTTGCAGGATGGAAAAAACTATACTCCACTTTCCCATCCTGCAGAGTCCTGATCATACGACAAAACCCCTTACATGCCCGATCCAGCGCTTCCATTATTTTCGTTGTTCTGCTCCATTAGATGAGCGGTGATGTGAACGGGGCCTAAGAGCTGGGGATTTATGCAGGGGACTAGAGCTGAGCAAATTTCATATTTTGAAATTTGTTTGGTGGTAAAAGCAGAATTACCTTATGGATTCTGTTACCACGGACCATAACGCAATTCTGTGACGCAATTGTTTTAGAGGCATTCAGTTATTCATTCTGTAAGAATAGAAGTCTATGGGCTGCATAACGGATCCGTCCTGTCTCAGTTATGCAGGAGCGGACTCCCCTGCATAACGGAACGGATCAGTTATGCAGCCCTTAGACTTCTATTATGACGGAATGCCTCTAGAGACATTGTCATAGAATTGCGTTATGGTCCGTGGTAACAGAATCCATAAGGCAATTCTGCTTTTACCACCAAACGAAGCGCAAATTAATTTCATAACATGAAATTCGCTCATCCCTACACGGATCATTACTGGTCTAAATAACATCAAGCTATTATAGCAAAGTTATAAAGTCCAGTCCAATATGGCGGATCTTCCCTGTACTTTACCACTCAGCTATAATAGCCCGTCTGCATTTACTACATACCAGCGTGCGATGCATGTAGTACAGCGTGCGATGCATGTAGTACAGCGTGCGATGTGATGATCACACACTGCACTACATACATCACACACATCGTTACGTTACACACTGCTGTCACCTTGTTCTGTGTCCTTCATGTCCGGGCCCAGTCTTTAGCTCCACAGCCGCCAGGGTCCTTGTGCAGCGCGCCCGGCACTTCATATTCAAACATCCCCCGGGAGCCGGCCCTCCTCCTTCCAGCGTCCGCCGGCTTCCCCTGATGCAGGGACCTGTATCGCTCCTGCCCATACTAACCAATAGCAAAGCTTTTTGCTGTCTTGAGCTTTGCTATTGGTTACTGCAGGCAGTATCGCTGCACTGTCTGTGCCGTTCATAGCGCCCCATGCTGATGAAAAGCAGGGAAAAGTCTAAGGTGTATTGGTACGTCTTAGACTTTTTCCAGGTAGTAAAATGGCCTGAACAAGCGACGCTTGTACAGGTGTTATTGCGACCTCTGGTTATTGTAAACTAAATCTAAAAGTCCCTATGTGCTATTTTTTTTTAAAATAAATTTACTTTTTTAATCAATAAAAATACACCATTTTTTTTAAATAAATAATTTAATTACATAAAATATATCTAACATGTAATAACATTTGGTGACCCTCTGCGCAGACAGGCTCGTCCTCCGTCCCTCCCGTCACGGTGACATCCGCTTCAGAGCACGGCTGCTGCCTGTTAAAAATAAAACAAGTGGTTTTGAGTAAAAGATCCAAGGCCATCAAGTCACCCCTCGTCACCAGAGTCCATTACCAGAAACTGCATTCTGCCCTGTCTCAGACTGAAGACCATCACTGTGGACCAGGGACAAGTAGATAAGGAGCGGTCAGAAAAGTGCACTGACACCATCAGATTATGTCACCAATTTCTGTCCAATTAGACCAATAATTCCTGTGTAACATAAGATGAGTGATAACGGCCATTTGACCAATAATTGGTTATAAAATCAGTCAGATAATCTGTTGGTGTCAATGTACCCTCAGGGGTGAATTAAAAGGAGGGATTATTGGGCAACAAGTGTTTATATGAATGCTGGTCACCGCTAATCGGCCGCGTCAGTAGCTGGCTGTGCATGTGCTGTAGGCACTGACCGTGCGCTGTAACCTCCGGACCCTGCAGACCTCTCTATGGTGTCGGCAGTGGGTTGTACCGTGTAACCAGGGCGGCACGCTGCCCACAGTATACAGAAGTCTGCAGGATCGCTCAGTAGACGGTGATCGTTTGCATCCACCTGTGTAAAAGGCCAATGCAAACGAGCACTGATCAAAAGGGCAGAATCGTTGGTCAGTATTTAAAGGGGTTCTGTACTTTGTTTAAACTGATTATCTATCCTCTGGAGGTCCAATATGGGGGGGGTCCTAGAAGTCTTAAAGTGGTCTGATATGGGTCTCTTGAGGTCTGGTTTGGGGGGGAGGGGGCGGCTAATCAGAGTGTGGTCTGAGGTCTGGCAGTCTAGTCTGAAATCTGATATGGGGGTCTGTAGGTCTAATGGGGGCC